>NW_028121737.1:0-29483 GCF_965194805.1 Balaenoptera borealis | reverse complement strand
CCTCTTGAGTCCATAGGGTTGTCACAAGATATTTAAAGGATTTTTGAAAATGCCTGATAGGAATTTTTTTTAGGCTTTCTCCCCTAAATTAAATGTACCCAGAGGGAAAGAAAAACATTCCAAAGATAAAGCTCTAATTCTTTTGATTTCCCTCTTAGTTGGAAATCTTATCCCTGACATAAAGAAGCAAATTAAGAATAATGTAGTTGGATGAGCAGTTCAGCCCCTTGATATCATTTAGGCTACAACCCAATTCTTGGAAGAATTAGAAGCAACTATCTTTATCCTACAAATCTTTGCAAGACCAGAAATGCAGCTCGAAAAACAATTCAAAGTCCACCTACCCTTTTAAACAATTAACCTCACCTGTTCATCGCAAAAAGTTTGTAGATATTGTAAAAACTCTGGCCTTAGGGAACAAAAAGTCCTTCTTGGGGGAACTTTCGTTCTTTCCCTGTGCTTTTGAGATGTAACTATTCTACCTGGTCTTCTCCAGGAACTCTTATCTAGGTCACCTCTTTGAAATGAAAACCTCAGGGAGGTGAAGGAAAACAAAAGGGGGAAATATTATTTGAGATTTAGGCAAATGAACAATCTGTGTCTTCTCCACAAATATTAGCAAAAGCTTTGCCTGAGCAGGAAATCTTATTTCATCTGCTAAAAACACAATTTGAATACAACTTATTTTACAAATAGTGACTTTTGTACCATTGTACCTGATTTATAGCTAAAATCTTAGAACAGAAGCTGTAAGATCTCTGTTTACATCTCTGTATGTTTACATATGTACATATGTACGTGTTGTGGATGTGTGGTATTTTTCTACCTCCAGATGGAAGTACCAAAATTCATTTGTAAAAGAGCTCCATTTAATTGGTTTAAAGAAAATGAAATGCTTGTATGAATTAAGTATTCCTAAAATTTTCAAAAATATAATAGAAACTAACTCAAATACTTTTCAGGTTCACATGATCTGGGAAAATATTCAGAATTCAGTTGTAGTAATGTAAAAGGCAGTTCATAATTGTTTACTTCTTTCACTAAAAATTAAGGTTTTTGAGCATTAAAAATTCTAGTGCAGTTCGTTCTTAAGCAACATGGGTTTGAACTATGTAGGTCTACTTATATTTTTTTCAATAAATGTGTACTATAGTACTACACTATCCACAGTTGGTTGAATCTGAGGATAT
The DNA here is from genome assembly GCF_965194805.1 of Balaenoptera borealis. Taxonomy (NCBI): domain Eukaryota; kingdom Metazoa; phylum Chordata; class Mammalia; order Artiodactyla; family Balaenopteridae; genus Balaenoptera; species Balaenoptera borealis. The sequence goes on along the minus strand of NW_028121737.1, from coordinate 28,293 downwards.
GGAACTGTGGATACGAAGGTCCAGCTTAAAAGTTATACATGGATTTTGTACTGCACTGGGGGACGGGGGTTTAGCACACCGATCCCCACATTGTTCAAGGGTCAACTGTATATGTAATTAAAACTACTGGAAATAATAGGGGAAACATATCTGTATGCAAGGAAATAGAAAGTATTTTTGGTAAAAGATGGTATGTGGAATAGGGATGCATTTTGTTGAGGGAAAAGAAGGTAATTTTGTTCTAAACTGAGGCTGGTTATTTCAGAATGAGAAAGAGGTAAAACAGGACAAAATCTGAATGTAAAGAATAAAGTTGTAGAAAGTATGTGGAAAAAGAATTTTTGGAAAGGAATTTTATGTGTGACCAAACTGGCTAAGGTTAAAATGACTTTATTTGAGTAAAAAAAAGAGTTTGTTTTTTTAAAAATTTATTTACTTTTGGCCGTGTTGGGTCTTCATCGCTGTGCGCAGGCTTTCTCTAGTTGCGGTGAGCAGGGGCTACTCTTCGTTGCAGTGCACAGACTTCTCATTGCAGTGGCTTCTCTTGTTGCAGAGCATGGGCTCTAGGCATGCAGGCTTCAGCAGTTGTAGCACATGGGCTCAGTAGTTGTGGCTCGCGGGCTCTAGAGTGCAGGCTCAGTAGTTGTGTCACACGGGCTTAGCTGCTCTGTGGCACCTTCCCGGACGAGGGCTCGAACCCATGTCCCCTGCACTAGCAGGCAGATTCTTAACCACTGTGCCACCAGGGAAGCCCAAAAAAAGGAGTTTTAATATCAAAAGTAAGCTGGTGCAAAATTAAATTTTGGTTTTGGTTTTCTCTCTGTTAAAAGGACAAAATTTTCTTAGACTGTTGGTCAGCTGTTGATAAGAGATTATAAAAGGTTTTTCTTTATCTTCTACAGTAATCTGCCTAGAAAACAAAGATTCTTCATCAAGTTCTTGATTATTTGAGAAAACTGACTTAAGAAAGTGATCCCTTCAACAGAATCTTTCTTTGACTAATTTTGATTTTGATTTGTTTCGGTTTTAGGGGCCATGGCTCTGAAGTGCACTCCAGACTTATAATAATTGTAATAGTGTCTCTGGTGCACTGTATTCTCTCAAAAGCTTTAAATGCATCTTTGCAGTCAGTGACCACCAAGCAAATGGTCTCCCTAAGACTGGAACATCAAAAAGGGAATGAAGGGCTTCCCTGGTGGCGCAGTGGTTGAGAGTCTGCCTGCCAACGCAGGGGACACGGGTTCGAGCCCTGGTCTGGGAAGATCCCACATGCCGCGGACCAACTAGACCCGTGAGCCACAACTACTGAGCCTGCGCGTCTGGAGCCTGTGCTCCACAACAAGAGAGGCTGCGATAGTGAGAGGCCCGCACACCGCGATGAGGAGTGGCCCCCGCTCGCCGCAACTAGAGAAAGCCCTCGCACAGAAATGAAGACCCAACACAGCCAAAAATAAATAAATAAATACTTTAAAAAAAAAAAAAAAAAGGGAATGAAGAGAATGACCAACTTAAAAAATGTGAATCAAAAGTCATTACCTGTGAATTCCATTCCAAGTTCAGCAAAAACAGAACTTCGGAGTGGTAGCTGGATGTAGCACTAACGCCTTAAATTTTGATCACATCTCTCAGTTAAGCTGAGAGTTTGATCAAAAGGGGAAATTGTTTAAAAAGGAAACAACGGGCCCAAAATGGAGTCACTCGTGCTAAGTCCCACATGAGCAAACCAAGACTTAATATTATATCTAACCTATTTTCAGTTTCAGCCTCTCCCAGGAATGTGACCTTTAACCAGTCAATCTGGAATTACCTGGTCAGCAGTAGTGAGGTAATCTGCCTGATAGACCCCTACCCTCCCTCAAAGGAAAGTGACCTTCCCTGAAACCATCCACTCTTTGTTAGAATAATTTCCTTGCCTCCTTCTCCTTGGAGTTCCTTTTTTTTTTTTTTGGCCACGCAGCATGTGGGATCTTAGCTCCCCAGCCAGGGATCGAACCTGTGCCCCCTGCATTGGAAGCACAGAGTCTTAACCACTGGAGCACCAGGGAAGTCCCTGGAGCTCCTTTCTATCTGCTAAGAAGGGCTACTGCTCAATTCATAAATCATTAAATAAAACCAGCTAGATCTCTAAATTTACTCAGTTGAATTTTGTTTTTTAACAATCCTCTGCATTCAATACATATCACTGAAAAAGCAAACACAGCTTCTAACTTTATGGAATCTGCATTCTAGTAGGGCCGACAAAACACAGACAACTAAAGAAATACATAAACAAGAGTACTGCTGATTATGAGGCCACAAAGAAAGTAAACCAAGGATGTTAAGAGAATGAGTGGGTACCCCTGGATCGCCCCTTTGAGTCCAACTGGAGCCAAGAGCTGAAAGGTGAGGAACAGGGGAGAAGTCTGAGGGTCAACAGCCTTGAGATGGCAAGGATGATGACGCCGAGGATCCCGCAGGAGCCAGCAAGGCGGGGAGGGTCGGATCGTTAGGGGACTGTAGGCCGCAGTACGGAGTTCAGATTTTATTCTACTTGCAATGAGAAGCCAGGGAAGGGTGAAATAAGGGAAGAACTATATACTGGAACAGGTTCTTACAGCAACACATTTGGAAGTGGATATCTTCTAGAACTGTCATTTACTGCATGGTTTGTTTGGTTTTTTAAATTTTAATATCATTTTACTGTTTTTCCTGTCGCTACCCCCTCCTTCCTCTTCAATCTCAATCTTTCGTAGGAAAGTAATCCCGGGTTAGCAAGAGATTACTGTATTGTTTTTCTTGAAGTAAAGTGGTGAATAAACTCAGTTCTCTTCTTTTTGGACTGTGTGTGGTAGCAGCTTTGCTGGGCTCTTAACCTGAGCGGGTAAAATAGAGTGAGTAAAGACTTCACTTTCCTTTCTCTTGGCTGTGAAATGAACTTAGCTATAATGTGACAAAAGTAGAGTTTGTGCTAAAAGTCAGTGGGCCCATCATCAGTTTGGGGACACACAGTCTCTTCCCTCAGGCTATAGGAGGCACCATGGATCTCACCTTGGATCACCTATTCCAGTTCTGAAGGTATCAATCAGTGTGAGCAAATTGTCAATGGATGTAATTTATTTTATTTAGCCTATCAGAAGCCTTGGCCAGTCTCCACAACTGCTAGTAAAAATATTCTGTTACCATAGATGGGATTAAGTGTAATGTTTGTTATGGATCAGAAATTGACTTAGAAGCAGGAAGCAAAGGATAAGACAAGCTCTGGGCAGAAAAGCACAGACAACAGAATCCTCTATTACCTGTCATTGGGAGTGGTCTTTTAGAAACCACTTTTGCAAACCATACAATGTACGAAGTACATCTTCAGTTTTGCAAAGGACAAAGTTAAGAACTCTGGAATCTGACAGATCTGTCCTTGGGCACATTATTTAACCTGTAAGCCTCATTTTTTCTAATCTGTAAAATGGAAATAACTGTACCTTTTCATTGGGTGATGAGGATAAATGAGGTAACGCATTTTAGATTAGTCCTCTGATAAAACTGTTAGTCTTACTTCTGAGAGGCAAATACCAACCTGATAGGGATGAACTACAGAAAATCTTAATGACACTGTATGTTACGCCTGGAAAATGTGTGTTCCAGAACATATAGTTACCATCTTCATGAAAACTCTGGGTTTCTTCCAGCAACATAAATGTCATCTGGTGGTACCACTTTCACCCAGTGGCCTGAGCTTGAGACCCGGGGCTCATCCTTGGAGGCTCAGCTTCTCCCTCCCCACTCCCACCTTGTTACCAACTCCAAGCTCACTCTGCTCCCCACGTGACAGGTCAATAAATCGGGAGACGAGGTGTTGAGGCAAGGAAGGCGACTTTATTCGGAAAGCCAGCAGCCCGAGAAGATGGCAGACTAGGGTCCCCAAAATACCATCTTATCGGGGTCTGGATGCCAGTTTTTTTTATAGAATCAGAAGGGAAGTAGAGTAAAAAGGCAGAATAGTGAGGGAGAGGCAGGGAGGAAGTAAAGTAAAAAGGGCCATCAGTCTTGCAAAGCGTCTCCTGGAATAGCCAGCCTTGGGGAGGGGATGTGTTAATTTCTTCTTTCTTGCAGCCATCCACAGGCGGGTAGGGTTCCCTGAGGCAGGCCATTATGTCTGATTATAATAATGAAAGCAACGAAAAGCATAGGCTAAAGTCAAAGAAGCAGATCCAACATGGAGTCAAAATTGGCTCTTCCCTGCTATAACCTCACCCCATCTACTCATCTGGTCTTGTCTCCAAATACTGGTCACTTTTTCTCTCTGCCTTCCAACCCTTGCTTTAGATCAGGGATTGGCAAACTTTTTCTGAAAAGGCTCAGATCGTCAATATTTTTTGCTTTGCCAACCTTATAGTCTCTGCCACAGCTACTCAACCCTGCAGTTCTAGCACAAAAGCAACCATAGGCAATTAAGTAAAAGAATGGATATAGTTGTGTCCCAATAAAACCTTATTTACACATACAGGTGGAGGGCCAGATTTCACCCACAGGATGTGGTTGGCTGACCCTTGATTTGGACCCCTGTGATCTCTTAAAGATTAGGACTGTGGCCCACCCCCCAGGCCTCCCTGTAGACCTGATCTAACCTTGTCACTCCCAATTTGAAACTTTTCAATGGCTTCCCATTATTTTTGCAAAGGGTGATCTTGCACCACATCACTAGAATCACTTGAGCTGCTTTTTAAAATGCAGAGTTCCAGGCTTTTCTCTGGAACCACTAAAACTGCATCTCTGGGGGACGGGCTGGGAAGCTGGATATTCATGAGCGTCTCATGAATGCAGCAGTCTGAATGCAGCAGTTCTCAAAGTGGGGCCCATGGGTCCCTGAGGGTTCACCACTTGCTTTTGGGAAGTTTGTGATGCAGGGTGGGAGGAGAGCCTCACAGAGAAGGTGACAGCTGAGTTGAGCCTGAAGGAGGAAGCCACCCTGGGCAGACCTCTGGAGAGAGTGTTTCGGGCAGAGAGAACAGCAAGTTGAAAGCCCCTAGGCTGGCGTGTCTGGTGAGGCAGGCAGTGTGAAGGAGCAGTGAGAGAGGAGGAGATGAGGCCAGAGAACGAGGGACCAGGGCAGATGGAGTAGAAACTTGGCTTTAACTCAGGACAAAATGGGAGCCGTTGGAGAGTTTGAGCGATCAAATTATGTGAGCTATTCCAGGAATTTAGCCATCTCTTCCTCCTTCCTCACACGCTTCTTTCTTTTCTTCCTCTCTCTCCATCTGAGCATTTCTCTGTCTCCCCCACTGTGGGCTGCAAGTTCCTTGAGGACCCAGGCTCTGTCTTACCTGCCTTCAACCTCAGCACCTAGCAATGCCCAGGGCCCTCCCCACCCCGTGAACTCAACGAACACCGAAGAAGGTAAAAATGCCTTTGTCTTCCTCTGTGGCTGGGTTCTGATTTTGGTTCGGTAAGAACTTCTTGAGAAAAAAATGCAATCTTTTTCAAAGAAGCATGAAAAAAAATTTTGTTGCCTATGAGCGGCTTAATAAATGACCTATTTATCTTTTTAAAAAAAATCCCACCATGAGAAACACTTTGCCGGAGAACAAGAAATCAACATGCCTTTCCTTTGTGATCACGAATACATCTGAATTAAAAATGAGTGTTTTCCGGAAGCAATTCTGTGGCATTCGAGAAGCAACTCCCGCGCTTCTGGATTGGGTCATCAGGGAGTTTCCCAATTCTCTTTTCCGCTCTTCTCAGAACGTAGCTGGCTCCCCGTGGTGGTGGGATGTCTCCTCCACCTCCCTGGGAGGACCTTTCGGAGCAGCGTTTTCCTCAGCACCATCTGAGGAGGGAGCGAGGCACCGTTTGCATTCACCCCGGGGAGCAGCTTCCTGGCCCAGCACCCCGGCGCTGCAGGCTTGGCGCCCTCGCTCCATGCTGGCTCAACCTCCTCTTCCTCTCAGAGTTGACAGCCAGCCACCCCAGGATGGGAAACCTAGGATCCCAAGCACACCTGCCTGTGCAAGGCCACCAGGAACCCTGACCTCCATCCCTTTGCTTCCAGAAAGGACCTAAGGGAAGAAAAATTGCCCACATTCCTTTCCAAAGCTGGAAGCGTAATGATCTCTAACGGAGGCGATCTTAGGAGCAGGAATGTCACAGCTCAGAGCTGTCTGTTCTTTTATCTGTATTTATAAGAAAAAGTCTAGATGGATCTAGAGACTGTCAGACAGAGTGAAGTAAGTCAGAAAGAGAAAATCAAATACCGTATATTAACGCATATATGTGGAACCTAGAAAAATGGTACAGATGAACCGGTTTGCAGGGCAGAGGTAGAGACACAGATGCAGAGAACAAACGTATGGACACCAAGGGGGGGAAAGGGTGGGGGAAGTGGTGGTGGTGGGATGAATTGGGCGATTGGGATTGACATGTATACACTGATGTATATAAAATGGATGACTAATAAGAACCTGTTGTATAAAAAAATAAATAAAATAAAATTCAAAAATTCAAAAAAAAAAAGCAAAAGCAAAAGTCTAATAGCTCCTCCTGTTCTGTGTCTAAGAAGTCATTTCCCTTTGGGACAGCAGTTTTCAGAAGAGCTGACTAAGAGTTTCCTTAGTGCTGGAAGATCCGTAACTCCTTCCCTCTAGATTGGAAAAAGCAGTATGTTATGAGCCCCAGGGGCAGGGGCTGTTGCTGTTTTCTGTTTATGTGGTTGGTGCAGGGCCTGTCACGTGGAAGGGATACTCCATTAATATCTGTTACATGGAGGAGTGTGAGGTGTTACAGAATTTTAAAAGATTAACTTATTTGCTCCCCAATATTTCCTTCTACCCCGTAACCTTGGCTCCACCCCGAGACAGACAGCCAAAGAGATGCGTTCCTTGCCTCAGGGAAGGTATGATTGGAAAGATGGGACTTGGGGATTTTTGAGGGAATGTGGGGCAGAAACCATTGATTTGGACAAATGCCTTATGAACTAGATTTCCTGAGTTAGTGGAGAAGTAAGGATGGGGGGGGAGAGGATGAGCACCCGGCCCTTTCTCCCCCAGCATTCCTATAAGCCACATCCCAAGTAGAGAGCTGACAGCACACACTTCAGGTATGCTTGAGGAACCTGAGATAGATAAGACCAGTGATCTGGCCTCGGGCTGAGCCCAGGAGGAATTGGGTACCAAGATCCCAGAGCAGGCATGGCTGTGATGGCCTCACCCGGGAGTTGAAGGATGTTGCCCATGAGCCCGAGGGCAGCACTGAATGGGGACCACCTGCCTCTGTGGACCCAGCCACAGAACATTCCTGGGGCTGTAGGGGACACCCAAATAGCTGGCAACCACCCGATCTGCTGCCTCTCTAATTGCTTAGAGGAGAACAGTGCCTGGCACAAAACAGGCATTCAATAAATATTTATTGAACTAATGTATAGAGGCGCTCAATGAATATTTTCTACAAGTTGTTTGAGTACATTTTAACCCACTTTGTGTATGTTACTCATCTATAAAGTGGAGACATTCCAACACCCTCACTGGAGACGAGAGAAATAGCTCAACCATTGGTTATCAGCCATGCACCCTACAAGGCATGGTAGGGACCACACTGACACAGAAGACATGCTCCCAGTATTTACTGGCTGGGAGGACAAGGCTTGGGGGGTAAAAGGAGAAAATAAGAAAAATAACTGCATAAGAGCCAAATGAGGCTGATCATTATTGTCAGAGGAGTAGAGTGTAGGGTGAGATTATGGAGGAAGGGAATATTGAAATGTAAGTAGTACTGAAGTGAGAGAGAGGGAATTCCCTGGCCGCCCAGTGGTTAGGACTCTGTGCTTTCACTGCTGAGTTTCGATCCCTTGTTGGGGAGCGAAGATCCCACGAGCCCCGTGGTGCAGCCAAAAAAAAGTGAGAGCGAGAGGGAGAGATTATGGAGAGGAGTAGGGAAGGTATGGTTGGGGAGAGGAATCGGATGAACAAAGAAGTCGAATCAGGAATGAGCATGGCGTGTTCCAGTTGCAATAGACCATCAGTGTGAATGGCTGCAGTGGAGGGTTGATGTCAAGATCTAATCATTAGGCTAGAGGGAGGGGCCAGCCAAACTGTGAGAGCTCTTAATGCCAAGCTAAGGAGTCTGGACTTAGCACAGAAGCAAGACCGGTTACCTCATTTGCAGGGCCCAGCGCAAAATGAAAATTCAGGGTCCCTTGTTCAACAATGTAAGTTTCAAGACAGTGCAGCAGAGCCCTGAACCAAGTGCAGCGCCCTCCTGAGCCCACGTGGGGCGCTGTGTGACCACCCAGTGGTACCCCCAGGAAGCCCCCAAGCTGTGTAAGTGTTGAGAGGGCACGGGGAAATTGTGAGCAGGAAAATGCCGGATTAAAGTGATGGGTTAGAAGGACTCGCTGTTGGGTGCTTCCTGGGTGGGTGGGGACAGAAGTGGCAGAGGGATACCTATTAGGAAATCAGTGGACTTGTCAAGCACAGAGAAGCTTGGTGGTTGTAGAAATGGGAAGAGGGGTCGTGTGTGATGTGATAGGATGGACCAGTCTCCAGGGGCTTAGGTGGGGAAGAGCCCAGGTCTTCCTCAGTGACGTCACAGCTTGAGCCTGCGTCTTGGAAAAAGTTGGAATCATCGAGAGAAAGAGGAAGTGTGGAAAAAGGAGCTGGCTTTGGGAAACTGGTAAGGAGTAAGCAGTCTTAGTCACGCTGATTGTGAGCTAAAGGTGGGCCTCCAAGAAGAAATGCCCTGATGTCCTACTGGCAGTTGAAGATGAGACAATAAAGTTCAGGTTTGGAAATGCAGATCTGAAAGAAGTGAAAAGCGTTGTGTAACTGTTGAGGTTGTGAGGCCATATGCCATTTCTCAGGAATGGCTAGATAAGCAGGGTGCTAAAAAACAGATGAGTACTTTAAAATAATATTTTCTGCCACCGCTGAAAGGAATTGGGCCCTTAGTCATGATGGGGGATTCAGCAGCCTGGTGGAAGGTTTTTCCAATTGCTATTTCCACAGTGCAGTTGTGCAGAATAACAAAATCTGTTTTGATCTTTTGGTGCTATGACATGGTTAAAAAAAAAAAAAAAGCTGAAGTACTGATAAGAGCTTATCAGCATTAACTGTCAAAGGGCCCATGTGACAGGTTCTGCCATCCCAACTCCCCACCTTTTCCTCACCTTTTAATGATCCATTTATTTTTCAGGCAATTCTTTCAGGAATTTGAAAGTTTAAGCAGGGGTTACAAGGAGAACTAACAGGAAATGTCTCATCTTTCCAAGTTTATTGTTGAGAGTGGCCAGATGTCATTTGTTTGTGAGTGGGAAATGGGAAGTTAGATCACAGAACCTGAAATTTAAAACTCCGTGTTTTAAAAAAAAAGGGGGGGGGGAGTGGAGAGGAGAAACACACACAGGGAAGCCACTTTGCTTCCTGTGACTTACGTTAACGGTGTAGGGGAGCAGTGATCCTAGCAAGATGCTGATACGAGAACGTGTTTCACTGTCTGCAGCCATCGCTGTCTTCAAGGTCTGTGTGCGAACAGCTGGTGTCCGCCTGGCCCGCCGGGGTGTTTGTGAGCTCTCTGCGGATCTGCTGTAATTATAAACCCCATGAAGGGCCAGGAATGGAGGCCAGCCTTCTTGTTGGTCTTCATGCCCCAAAATAGAGACTGCGAAAGGAACTTACAGAGTCCTTCAGTATTTAGCACTTACAGAAGCAATTATATTGATTTTTAAAAAAATTATATTTGTAGCCTCTGTGGTTTAAACTCTGGGTCAAACACTTCCAGATTGTTCAGGTTGGCTGGCTCACTTCTGGCCCCCTCATCTCTAATTGCTCACTGACTGTCCTGGAAATACCCTCTTCCTAGTCTCTTGCTGTTGCTACAGTGGGCTTTGGCCGGCTCCCTCTCGGCCAGGTGTTTTCCCCAGCAGTTGCCATGGCAGCAACCTACAACAGAGGTTCTGAGGGGCTTGGAATTGACAGGCCGGAGGTGGGGCCTGAGTTCCCTTCTCCAGCCCACGATTTGCTGATCCATCTGTCATCCTCAGAGAGAGAGCACGAAGTCCAGGATTACACTTCCTGAGAAGACGACAGGCTCCAGGCCAGACGCACAGACGTAAACTTGGAATTGGTTATTGGATCACTGGGCCCAACATGGGAAACTTAGATGAGTGAGAAGGTACAGAGCACAGGGATCCAACAGCAGCTCAGAGCTCAGAACTTCTTGGTCAATTTTGCAAAGGAAAAGGAAGAGAAACCTCCCACCCACCTGCCAGCCTTTCAAGGGCAACAGGGAAGATTCTCTTCAACTCTACCCCTCTCTTCCATTCAAAGTTATTTAGCAGGTTTTTCTCCCTTGGGCCCTGCCTAAGATCCTCAAATCCCCACTTTAGTCTCCTCTTGAGGTTAAATCATTAAGGTTCATTTATGCAAATACCGAACAGGAGAAGCAACCCATTGCCTAAGCTCATCCGCCATATTGGTTACCTAGGCATTTACTGTCAGAGTGCCCGAGGGATGGGAAACACAAGAGGTAAGCTTTTTTTTTTTCATTGTGGTTAAATATATATATAGTGTCTGTGTGTATATATGTATATATGTGTATATCTATGCACACACGTATATGTATACACACACATATATATACATGTATGTGTATATGTATGTATATGTGTAAATCTATACACACACGTATATGTATATGTACACACACATATATACATGTATGTATATATGTGTGTGTTTGTATAATAAAATTTACCATTTTAACCATTTTCCAGTGTACAATTCAGTGGCGCCAAGCACATTCACAATGTTGTGCAACCATCACCACTACCCATTTCCAGAAATATTTCATCAACCCAAACAGAAACTCTGTACCCATTAAACAATAATTTCCCATTCCCCACTCCCCGCCAACCCCTGGTAAGCTCTAACCTACTTTCTCTCTCTATGAATTTGCCTATTCTAGGTACCAACAGATAAGTTTTTAGAAATAACTTTGTTGTTTTTGTGAAAATAATACATATTTTTTTATACACGCCCAAGGAACACAGAAATGTACAAAGGAAAATTATATCATAACGTACCATTGTCAAGATTTGATGAACATCTTCCCCGACATCTTTGTGTGCATATAGACTTACAGAACCATAGGGGTCAGATAAATTTGACCAAGATGAGATTATTTAATACATGGGTGTTTTAAGTTAAACATTCAACTTTTCTTGAATTTAAAAGAAAAAAAAAGTAATCGAAGGTATTGCCAAACTTTAGATAAGTGATTCTTCACAACAAAAATATTAACTCTGAAAAACTTCCTCTTCATTAGTGAAAACAGTGAATATGTTGGACCTCTTATGATTTGTTGATCGTGTTTCTCAACTTTGGCTGCAGCGAGAGAAACCCTGTGCTGAGTGCCGGGGGGTCTTCCTCTGCCTCCTGGCTTCCCCTCCTCCTCAGCAATAAAGCTTCTTGTTAGTTGGATTATCCCTTTTACCTCATCCAGGTGATGGCATTTGCATTCAGAACAGGCAAGTTCTGCGGGTGAGATGAAGGGAAAGCAAGGGGACCCGGGAGGCCTGAGGTTGAGGCGGATGGCTTCATTCCATGGGGCTATACGCTTGGACCCTTCGTCATCAGAGCTGAATAATGGTGCTGATGAGGACAGGCAACTTTTCTGAGAGCTGACCACGGGCCAAGCCTTACGCTAATCAACCACCTTCCATGTATTAAGTTCCTCGATCTTCACATCCAACCTAAGATCAATGCAATTGGCTAGATATTTTTATTATAATTTTTGCTGTATGCATAAGGAGTGGAGGCTTGGGGAAGGGACTTGCCCAGGTCACAGAGCTGTAAGACTTGGGAGCCCAGGCAGTCTGACTGTAGAGCTCACTCTCTGTGTTCTCTCCACCAACTCTGTAAGGGAACAGCCATTGGAGCTCCAACTTCAACAAGGGGGCTCTTCCTAGTAGGGAACCGGAAGGTGAGAGAGATGAAAGAGGGGGCAGTCAACCCTTTATGTCGACATGATGTGTCCCCGTGATTTATCTATTTGCTCTTCTCCATAATATCCTTATTTGACAGATGAGGGAGAGATGTGTCTTGACTCCTCCAGGGGCACAGCTCGGGAGTCAATTCCGGGACCAAACTCCTTCTATTCTGCTCCCTCCTCTGCTCTGAATGATGCTCCCTGGTCAATTTTAGTGGGGGGAGGGACTTCCCTGGCGGGCCAGTGGTTAAAACTTCACCTTCCAATGCAGGGGATGTGGGTTCGATCCCTGGTCGGGGAGCTAAGATCCCACATGCCTCACGGACAAAAAAACCAAAATATAAAACAGAAGCAATATGGTAACAAATTCAATAAAGACTTAAAAAATTTTTTTTAGTGCGGGGAGAGGGCTTCCTTTAAAAACAAAAGAACCCCTTTTGAATCAACATCTTCTGTTAAGTGCCATATAAAGAAAATTCAAGGGTTTTGTATTAGTTTCTTGAGGCTGCTGGTAACAAATTCCCTCAAACTGAGTGGTTCAAGAAAACAGAAATGTATTCTCTCAGAGTTCTGGAGGCCAGAGTCCAAAATCTAGGTATTGTCAGGCTGGGCTCCTGAAGGCTACAGGGGAGGATACTTTGCACTGTGCATCTTCTGGTGCTGCTGGCGATCCTTGATGTCCCTTGGTTCATAGACGCATCACTCCAACCTCTGCCTTTATCTTCACATGGTCCTCTCCTCTCTCTCTTTTTCTTTTTTAATTTTTAATTTTAATTTTAATTAATTAAATTTTTTGGCCGTGCCACTCAGCTTGCAAGATCTTAGTTCCCCGACCAGGGATCGAACCTGTACCCCTGCGGTGGAAGCGCAGAGCCCTAACCATTGGACCGCCAGGGAAGTCCTTGAAAAAATATTTTTAGAAAATTAACTGAGGTCTGGTCTAAAGGTACATTGATGGTCTGAGGCTTGAGGTCTCCAGGTCCCCAGGAAGCTGATGCCAGTGGACAGATTCTGGTTTTACTTTGTCCAAGAGACCCTTGCCCACAGACCCTCTGCCATATTAATCCCTAAAATTCTCCTTTTCTTTCCTTTCTAGTCCATCTCATACCAAATTTGATGAGCTTAAAATGGGTCCTTTTTTGGTACCAAAGAGTTTCTCTAGCACGAAGCCTTTTTCATCATCCTGTCTGACTCAGAGCCTATCCCCTCCTTGAATCCTTCCCTACTCATCCCAGGCCTCAAAACTCAAGCCTTCCTCTGAAATCCCAAAGGCTTTATTGCTATGCTGCCCACCAGCACTTAGCACACACCTCACCGCTGATGCTGGAAGACAGATGATGCAACGTCTTGTCTCCCTGTATCTCCCATCTGGATGTGAGCACGACGGGGTGTGAGGTCAGTGCCGCTTGAATGACACCTGAAGCCCCCGGTGTTCCTGGAATCCCCCAGATCAACAGGAAGACACTCCTCAGAATTCAACAGCTTCAGAAGTTTAATTCATTTCAGAATAGTTGTCTTCCATTGATTTTTATTTCCTCAAAACTGGTTGTAGAAATCCCTGACTTTGCTCTTTTTTAAATAGCCCACTGTTTGTCTTATTATTTGGACCCCATCCTTGTTTTCAGAAAAAAATGTAAAGCCTCACATGCTGGGATTTGACACCTCTTTATCTGTGACTAATGTGGTAGTCAGAGGATCAGTGTGTTAGGCACTACTAGTCATGCATTGCTTCTTCTCAGCTCCTTTCTGCTAGGAAATGAAGCAGAATTCTTCTACAACCCCCATGCTTGGTGCTCCCACCACCCAGCCTTAGTCATCACCAAGTGCATGACCCTTCCTCGGCGGTCCCTGCCAATAGCTCACACTGGACCAACCCAAGTCAGGCACTGCTCACCTGCTTTTACGTGGAATTTTTTAAAAATTGAGATATAATTGACATATAACTGTATTAGTTTCAGTTGTACAACATGATTCAATATATGTATATACTGTGAAATGATCACCACAATAAGTCTAGTTAACACCCCTCACTATACATAGTTACAAACTTCTTTCTCCTTGGGATGAGAACTTTCCGGATCTACTGTCTCAGCAACTTTCAAATATACGGTATTATTAGCTATACTCACCATGCTGTACATTATATCCTCAGGACTGACTTATTTTACAACTGGAAGTCTGTACCTTTTGACCCCCTTCACCCATTTTGCCCATGCCCCCCTACCCACTGCCTCTGACGACCACAGATCTGTTTCTATATCTATGAATTCAGGAGGTTTTTTTGTTTTTGGTATTTGGTTTTGGGGTTTTTTAGATTCAACATGTAAGTGAGACTATATGGATTTTGTCTTTCTCTGTCTGACTTATTTCATTTCGTGTAATGCCCTCAAGGTCCATTCATTTTGTCACAAATAGCAGGGTTCCCTTCTTTTTATGGCTGAATAATACTCATATATATATTATGAATATAAAAATATATATACATAATATATATTTTATCTATAAAGTATATATTTTATATATATATATATAATATATCTATAAAGTATATACTTATATATATATATATATATATATATATATATATATATATATATATATATATATTTTCTTTAGCTACTCATTTACCAATGGACACTTAGGTTGTTTCCACATCTTGGCTATTGTAAATAAAGCAGCAATAAATGGTGATGCAGATATATTTTTGAGTTAGTGTTTTGGGGGGTTTTTTTGGATAACTACCCAGAAGAGGAATTGTTGGATCATATAGTAGTTCTATTTTAGTTTTTTGAGGAACCTCCATACTGTTTCCATGCTGGCTGCACCAGTTTACATTCCCACCAACAGCGCACAAGGGTTCCCTTTTCTCCACATTCTCACGAGCATTTCTCTCTTACCTTTTTATAGTAGCCATTCTAAGAGGGGTGAGGTGATACCATTGTGGTTTTGATTTGTATTTCTCTGATGATTAGTAACGTTGAGCACCTTTTTATGTACCTGTTGACCATCTGTGTGTATTTTTTGGAAAAATATCTATTCAGACCCTCTGCCCATTTTAAAAATTGGATTGTTTGGTTTTTTGCTACTAAGTTGTATATGTTCATCATATATTTTGGATATTAACCCCTTATCAGATATATGATTTGCAAATATTTTCTCCCATCAATAGGTTGCCTTTTCATTTTGTTGATGGTTTCCTTTGCTGTGCAGAAGCTTTTTAGTCTGATATAGTCCCAGTTGTTTATTTTTGTTTATGTTGCCTTTGCTTTTGTTGTCAAATCCAAAAAAAACCATCACCAAGATTGATGTCAAGTAGCTTACCATCCATGTTGCTTTCGCATGAATTTAATCCTCTCAACAGGGGAATGTAGTGAGTTGTATTATTGTCTCCATTTTAAAATGAGAACACTGTGGTCCTGAGAATTTAAGTCACCTGCCCAAGGCCACAGAGTTGGACCAGGACACCTGGCCTTGGAGTCTGTGCATCTGACCACTGTTGGCACTGCTGCTTGGCCCCTGACCACTGTGTCAACCTGCTGTGTCATGAACCCAGCCCCCTAAGGTCACACTGCGCCATTTGAAAGAGCTAGTGGCACCTCAACGACATTCATCTGAGACGTTGTGATATGGAGCGTAAAATACAACACATCTCAGTTAGTATGACTAGAATCCCATGGGTTAGGTTGCGGGCACTGTTTTTATCCCTATTCTACTCATGAGGAGATTGTAGGTTTGAGTGACTTGACTTGTACAAGGTCGCCCAAGTGGACACAAGATTTGGGGGTAGGTGATGGACACAAGATTTGGACCCAGCTCTCCTATCCCTAAATTGACTGTTCCCAGGAACATACTTTCCCACAAATGCTGGGGCAGTGCCTACTTGGTCTGCTTTGATCACCTTGACAAAGCTCACTTCTCCCAAAACATCTTTTGCTGTCCTCTTGTCTGAAATCCCTTCTCCCTGCCTGTGCCAGACTTGGACCCTGCAGGACGTCCTCCCATAAAGGCAGGGCTCACTCTTTATTCCCAGTAACTGGCCTGGAGCAAGGTGCTCACCAAGTGCATGTTGAAAGAATGGGCGGATTTGTTTTGGGTAAGGAGCTTTTCCCAGAAAATCCCAGTTAACATGCAAATGCGTTGCCTGGCAGATCCACCTGGAATTTATTGGTTTCCTTCCAGGGGTTTTGAAGGATGACTTGATAGGATTAAAGGATAAAGGGAGGGGAAGACCTTGAGTTTAGGGAAATGACCAAGGAAGAGAGGTGGGCCCTGGGTAATTCAGGTATAGGACAGGGACCATGAACGCTGCGGAAGAGGGAAGAGGAAGTGGTCCTGTCCCAGGGGTGGGATAGGCCCCACCCTCTTCAATGTCTGTCGCCCTGGGCTGGCTGGTCCTCAGGACCCCGTGAGTCTGATTACCTCCACAGACAATGGATGGGGCCCACTGGCGGTTCTTCCCAGTTCCAGAAAAGGGTTCAAGTTTCCCCAAAAGGGTCCTGGGAACAAGCTCAGTTACAAGCCCACTTGTCCTCTCATATTGTCAAAAGTCTCTCTTCCGGGACTTCCCTGGTGGTCCAGGAGGTAAGACTCCGCGCTCCCAATGCAGGAGGCCCAGATTTGATCCCTGGTCAGGGAACTAGATCCCGCAGGCATGCCGCAACTAAGAGTCCACGTGCCGCAACTAAAAGATCCCGCACGCTGCAACGAAGACCCTGCAACTGAGACCCGGCGCAGCCAAAATAAATAAATAAATATATATTTTTTAAAAGATATCTATTTAAAAAAAGTCTGTCTTCCTCTCATAGAACAGCTAGTCATGAAAGGAGAGGTAGTATCCAGCATCATGGGACCCAATTCTCACCCCCTCCCCACGTTCATCAAGGAGCTCTGCCCACCCCATCTTCAGGCAAATTTTCTCCCCCATGCACGGAGATCGGATCACCCTCTACCACTGGTTCCGTGGCTTATCTTTTCCATTTAAACATATTGGACGACTTTCACTGTCAATTCACATAGATCTGCTCTCATCTTTCAAAAATAGTTTCACTGTATTTCATCACACGACATACCAGACATACCACAATATTTAGTATATACTAAATCAGTCTCCCACTCATGGACACAGTTGCTTCCAACTTTTTGCTGTTGCCCGTAGTGCTATGATGAACATTTCTGCATACAGAACAGCCTTGTTTTTGAAAGAGATTCCGTGAACGACTGTGCTTTCTTACCATGGCTTTTACTGAGTCTTAAACCCAGGTTGGAGCTGTCCTCCAAGCCATGCCAGGCAGCGGATGAATCATTTCAACAGTGTTGCTGAGGAACGTCAGTGAGAATCTGGACTCCGCAGAATGTCTCCCCTGGCCCGCCTCACGCCTCCCCTTCTGGGCAATGGAGGCACCCCGAATCATTTTCTGTAATGCCAAACGAAATCCCCGGATAAGACGGACACACTCATGCCTCACAGAAGGCGCTCCCCGACTCCCACGGAGATAAAGGGATGAGTGCTTTCTTAATCAGAGTTCACGGTTGTCCAAGGCCCTTGAGTGCTGCTAAAACACCTCTCTGGGCTCGTTGCTGCTGCTTCCGCAGCCAGACTCAGCACTTCCTAGAAAATCGTCATTCCATTTACTCTTTATTCTTGGGATGGATTATTATGTCCCATAAACTCTCGCAGCATTAAAGGTAGTTTTTCAGTAAATCTCATGAGATGTCTACATGAAGCAGAAAAGATGTTCTTTATTTTATGTTTTCTATTTCTGTGCGGAGACTAAGAATCCATAGTTCCATTTTCAGATAGTGATAAAAGCCAGCAATAGACGATTCCAGCGAACCCCATGCTGCTTTACAATCCTTAGCATTAACTTGCTAAAAAGTCAGTGTAGGGGTGGGGATCCCCAGAGACAGGAGAGCCGTTTGTTCATCACACATTGAAGTGTACACGTTTCTCATACTTGTCATTTACAGTCTTGATTTTTGCCACTTCCGTGAACCCGTTGCAACATTAGTTCCTACTATTTTTTTTTTAATTTTTAATTTTTTTGCCTTACTGCATGGCTTACGGGATCTTAGTTCCCCGACCAGGGATCGAATCCGGGACCTCTGCAGTGGAAGCGTGGAGTCCTAACCACTGGACCGCCAGGGAATTCCCCTTACCTTACTATTTTTAATGACTTTTTAAAACATAGCTTCATCCTAATTAATATCTTAAATAATAGGTTTGGTGTGCTGGTTGTATTTTTTCTAAAGCATATTAAAATTAAAAATATTGAATATCAGCTAAAATGCTCTGGAGTCCTAAACAGTGGCATACTTTGATGAACACTGGGCTGGATGGGGTCCCAAGTTCCAGTGTCTTCTAAGCTTAACAAAGGCTCGGGAATTCCCTGGCGGTCCAGTGGTTAGGACTCTGCGCTTTCATTGCTGGGGCCCGGGTTCGATTCCTGGTTGGGGAACTAAGATCTTGCAAGCCAGGGGGCCAAAAAAAAAAAATAATAATAATAAGGTTAACAGAGGCTGAATACCATTCAGACATCGAAGCACTGCAGTGTCTATTTGCATTTTTATGCATTTTATGTGCCACAGATCTAGAAATTGAGGGTTGGGAAAGATGGAGAGATGACCTACTTTTGACAGGCAAGGCAGCTAATTGGAAAAGGTGTGAGCTTTAGAGTCATGCCTAGTTACAAATCTTGGTGGCATTAGACAAAGTTCTTCATATGTAAAGAGGGCATATTAAAAGCCACTTTATAAAGTGGGGCAAAGATGAAATGAGATAATAAACACAAAGTGCCTGGTTGAAGGAAGGTAGCCATGCCCAGTGGCGGTCAGTGTGACCTGCAGTGCAAGTCCAGATGTGGTAATCACCCAGGTGCAGACATATCCAGCCAATGGCGAGACGAGTCTATCCCAGCAGGACCTTCTCAAGATTAAATGTAAAATCAGCAGGCTTCGAAAGAGGTTTCAAGTAATGGGAGGGGTCAAGCTCCCAAGGCTTAAGATAAGAAAATGGGACACAACCATAAAGCCATTAGGAGGTGCTTGGAAGGCATCCCACCATCGAGAGCTTCCTTTGATTACTGGAAAGCAGCACAAATAGTTCTCTCGAATACCCAGGGTTTTGAGCCTCCTGTGAGAACCCACAGGTGATTCAGGGGCTAGAAAATGAGGTGATATCATTTGATATTACTGGGCATTGCTCCTGCAAAAGGGAAAGATGGGGTCCAACGTGAAAATCTTTAAATGGGAAAACGCAACAGAGCTTCATGGTAAATGATGTGGGCCCTAGACCCGATGCCTCGGTTTGAATCCTGCCTCTACCAGCTACTAGCACTAGAACAGCAAGTGCAAAGGCCCGGTTACAGATGTGTGGCTGTGTGTCAGGGGAGAGCAAAGAGGCTGACGTGGCTGGAGGGAACTGAGCAAAGGGCGTGGAGCTGCAGGATCTGGAGCCCTGCACACCCCCAGGAGGCGGCGCTTACAGAGACCACGATGGGAAAGGTGTCCCCCACGTGTGGCAGGAGCTGGGTGAGGGACATGAGGGCTGGGAGGAGTTCCTGTAGGACCTCGAAATCCATTGTAAGGACCTTGACTAGTGCTCTGAGATGAGAACATATTGAAGATCTGTGAGCAGAGGAGGGCGTGATCTGACGTACTCTATTTTGCCAGGTTTATCTTAGCCATATCACAGAGCTAGGGTCTATTCTCCAGCTCTAAAATAGAAGTCAGGATATGGTGGTTTTAATACTGTAATAGCAAAAATTATCCAACTTCTTGTTCCTAAAAGGGAAAATATTACAGGTTTTCTAGTCCCAAATAAAAGAGTTCACTGCCGAGTTTGGAAAGCAGAAACAGAGGGAAGCAGATGGCCTCAGGACATTGAGGCCTGACCTGAGCCAACTGTGGGATCTTGGGCCAATGACTTAACCTCTAGGGATCCTCAACTTCTCCAGCTGTACAATGGGGATAACAATATCTGTCCACAGACCTGCTGGAAGGAGCAAACACAACACATGGGAAAGTGCCGCAGGCACGCGGTAGGTCCTTTGAGCTGTGTGCCAGGACTAGCCAGCATCTGAGTGTTATTAAGCTGGGACTTCTTCTTTCCTTGACTTCAGGGATTAGGGGCACAGTGAGGAAGTTGTGACGATAAACAACATTTTTTTAGAATTAAAAAAAATATATTTATTCATTTATTTTGGCTGCGCCAGATCTTTGCAGCACGTGGGATCTTTGTTGCAGCATGCGGATTCTTAGTTGCGGCATGCATGCAGGATCTAGTTCCCTGACCAGGGATCGAACCCAGGCCCCCTGCATGGGGAGTTTGGAGTCTTACCCACTAGACCAACAGGGAAGTCCCGATAGACAACATTTCTAGCTGGCAGTAGCAGGGGACCGTGGTAACCACATGAGATGGCCATTCTAGATTCATGAACACTGGTGGAGTGTGGCAGACCTTCAGACTCTTTTTGTTTGTTTGTTTTGTTTTTAATTAATTTATTTATTTATGGCTGTGTTGGGTCTTCGTTTCTGTGCGAGGGCTTTCTCTAGTTGCGGCGAGCGGGGGCCACTCTTCATCACCGTGCACGGGCCTCTCACGGTCGCGGCCTCTCTTGTTGCAGAGCACAGGCTCCAGACGCGCAGGCTCAGTAGTTGTGGCTCACGGGCCCAGTTGCTCCGGGGCATGTGGGATCTTCCCAGACCAGGTCTCGAACCCGTGTCCCTTGCATTGGCAGGCAGATTCTCAACCACTGCGCCACCAGGGAAGCCCGCTTCAGACTCTTTTAAGCTGATGTAAGTTTAGGTGCAGTGATATTTATTGTCTCTTTGAGCAGGGGGTGGAAGAAACAAAGAACATTCAGGAAAACCAGGAGGGGTATCAGGCATCCCCGTTGCCCGCCTCTGTTATATTTTGCTCCTCTGTGCTGGTCCTCTGTCGTCCTTAACACCCTCCCCGTGGTGTGAGGTCTGCCTTCCCTGACCCACGTGGGCGTGGTGGTACCGGGTGAGGGGATGCGAGGGCTCTGCACCAGCTGAGCAACCACAGCTCTCACAGAAGATGCGCTCAGAGGTGGTGCTGAGAAAACAACTCTGCTTCCTGCAGAGACTTCAAAAGCCCACACCCCGTCTACCGCTGCACATTTTTGCAGCTGAAGGAGAAACTGTTGGAAACAGGAGTTTCCCTGATGTCATTGGGATGAAGCCGACTGTTCTCCCAGAGACATCAGGGAGTTGGCTCAGGAAGGGCAGGGTGGGAAGTGATGCAACGCTGGACAGAGGCTCTGGGCTCTTTGAAAACGGAGGTCAGGTGGGGCCCCGGGTTCTGAGCTGACTGCCTTTCACCTGCACTTAATGGCAATGGAAAGTTCTAGTCCTAAGAATAGAGGGTATGGGGAGCAGAGATTCAGAGAAAGGGATGAGCAGGGCAGGGAGAACTGTGTGAGGGCCTCTGAAATCTTCCTCTCTCCCCTCATCCTACCCTTCTCCATCCCAAAAGAAGAAAACCTTTGTCCTATTTACTCCACTTAGTGCTTTCAATTCCCAATTTTATTCAGTTCTTCTAGGGTATGTTATCATCCCAAGGGGAATCCTTTAAAGATGCTTGGAACACTGAAAGGAACCAGAGCTCCTTGGAAAAATAGCTGATTTCTGATTAGGGCAGGAAATGTCCAAGATGAACCTCCACGATTGTGCCAGAAAGCAGGGAAGCTATCAAAAGCTGGCCCGGGAGCCAGGTGGAGAGTTCTACTGGCCAAAGATGGGAAATTTTTAGCATCAAAAAGAATAATGAGGGCTTCCCTGGTGGCGCAGTGGTTGAGAATCTGCCTGCCAATGCAGGGGACGCGGGTTCGAGGCCTGGTCTGGGAAGATCCCACATGCCGCAGAGCGGCTGGGCCCGTGAGCCACAACTACTGAGCCTGCGCGTCTGGAGCTTGTGCTCCGCAACAAGAGAGGCCGCGACAGTGAGAGGCCCGTGCACCGCGATGAAGAGTGGCCCCCGCTTGCCACAACTAGAGAAAGCCCTCGCACAGAAACGAAGACCCAACACAGCCATAAATAATAAATAAAATTAAAAAAAAAAAAAAGAATAATGACTACAAGGTATTGAAAGCCGGAAAATACAGAAAACTCAAAGTTCATAATGATTAAAAAAAAAAAAAAGACTCCTTATTGGTCACTATTAGAGGTTGTTTGGGTACCAACTCAACTCTCTGAAAACTGATAGAAATAAGACTATCCCACCTTTCCTGCATGAACTGTATCTCAGAGTAGCCAAAGAGCTGGTACGGTAAAGTTCATCTTTACGACAAAATTCTCCCTAATAATAAGGAATAATAGAATTAGAAAATCATGACTTTTGCAACCCCTAATAAGATAATGGATTTAGAAATGATCATCAATGGATGCTAAAACTATCTAGTGAAAGGTTGACAGGGAATTTTAAAATAGGAAATCTATGACAACACCTACAAAGTAAACAAGGTTCATACGCTGAATTTGGTTGTTATATCTGTCTTCAGAGAAGTATGAATAACTAGTTATAATAAGACATTTTTGAAACAATCTGGGAAATTTGAATAGTGGGACTGAGTATTAGATAATATTAAGGGTTTATTGTTTATTTTGTTAAAGGTGATAATGGCATTATGGCTATGTTTTTTAAAATATGCTTATCTGTTAAGGGCACATACCCAAGTTTTTGTGGGTAAAATCATATGTCCTCTGGTATTTCCTTTAAAAATGATCAGAGCAAAAACGTGTGGGGGCTGGATGAGACCAGATTGACAAAAATGTTGATTATTGTGAAACTAGATGATGAGGAGGTAGGAGTTCATCATATTCTTCTCTCTGCTTTTTGTATGTTGAAAAGTTCTAGAATTTAATTATAACTAAATAATATTTATTTATAAAATATTTATAAATAATATACAATACTATATTTAATAATGCATTTGAAATATATGATATATTTTCTATAATAAAAATGATAATGATTTTTTAATGTTTCAGAAGCTATTTTTATTTTCAATGCTGGGGAAAGGTAACATGTGGATTGGTTTATCAGGTGAAGGTGCATGAAATCCAAAGAAAACGGGAAAGAAGTCTGGCAAGATGCACACCCACCCCTGTGGGTACCAGGTTGTCCCTGGGTTTCCCGTGAAGAGTGCAGCTGGACCAGGGCCAGCTCAAAGGCACCAGATTCCTAAGGTGGGAAGGAGAGTTGGTAGGACCTGTAACCATCTAAGAAGGCCTGAGGCCAGCTAGGGGGTCTGCCTGGGGCCCACCAGCTCAGCATCCAGACAGACCTCACTGGTGGGCCCCAGGGTCTGGAGTCTGGGCTGTTATTGGTATATCTGGAGGTACTAGGCCCTAAGTTCATGAAATAGAATGAATAATCACAATTTCAGTTTGTTCATTTACAACGAGCTGAACCATCAAGGATCAGATATCCGTGGCCACTGAACAGCATGTTATGGGGAACCAACACCCAGTGGGAGAAGATGGCGGTGGCTGGTTTCATCGGGCTGGGATACTTCCCGATACATCTGTCTCCACCAGAGGGAAAACTGCCCCAACAGCTGCCCATGACTTCCTTTCTGGTATTAAGAGAACAGGGCCAGAAACATAGACATGTGTGCCCCTGATTTCACCTGTTGTAGGAGTCCCCTCCTGGCCACCTAACCCTCTTCCTTTCTCCATATCTTTAATCAGGTCATGGTTGAGCCATTCCATCTCCTTAGAGGAACTTTCCCTTGTTATTTTATTTTATATCAGGTCTGAGAGGGTAAACCCATTTCCCCTTCCTGAGTTCTGTTAGGATTACTCATGTTGCCCCTTCTGGGTCTAGACAAGGATGGTACTAACAATTAACTTTACCCATGATTTCTGTAGCCTAACAGTAAAGAAAATGGGTTCTGGAGCCGCACAGAGACTGCGTTGGCACCCCTACCTCAGATGTCGACCAATTGTGTGACCTTGAGCAAACAGCCCCTCTAAGACTTGGTTTCTTAAAAATGCAACACCCTCGACATTACTGTGAAAAATGGATTAAATAGAGCATCTGGTAAAGTGCCTGCCGCCTAGTAGGTGCTTGATAAATGATAACTGTAGTTGTTGTATTATAATTATGACTGCAGTTTAGAGTCGACCCTGACATTACTTTTGTTCACAGGGGCTAAATTGAATGCCAAAACTAGGAAGCTTAGACATGCTTCCACACTCCAAATGCAAACCTGGGTTGTTTCTCGATGGAATTAAAAGTGGGACCGAGCTGTGGAATACAGGCTAATCCCATAAACAAGGTATATTTGACATGTCCACTCTGCTTGTTTCTCTGATCTAGCAACTCCAGAGTGCTGCAGGTGAGGTGGGGGGGGACACGGAGAGGGCTAACCTTGACCACGGTGGTCACTCGTTATGCTTGGAGTTAGCTTGTAGGCTCCCACCTCTTCTGGTTCCCCAGCAACTTGCATCCCTACCTGTCCTAAGACCCCACCATGAAGTTGTCTCCTGCCCCAGCAGCCTCCTTGGCAGGATGGTATTATTGACTGATAACGCTTAGTAGATCACCCTCGAAGGGACATGTGCTTTTGAGCTCAGCATAAAACCCTCACTTAGCTCAAAATAGCAAACGTGTAACGATTCGTGTCCGAATCCCCAAGTGCCTGGCACCTAGTAGGTGCTCAGTAAATATTTGTTAAGTGATTAACGGAGGGAATTTCAGGCACTGTAGTGAATGGCTGAGGGACATGCTTTAGGCCTGGGGACTTTCCTGGGACCATTCCAATCACTCTACAGAGGGTGGTTTCCTGTTCCAGTTACTCAGAAGGCCAGCCCTTAGGAAGGGCACCAGACCAGTATTTCTTTAAGGGCTGAGGCAGATTCCAGCCTGAGCTGTAGGAGATTTCCTGCTTCATGGTGCTTTAGATCCATTAAAGCTGCTTTGGTGGATGGGTTCCCAGTGGGAGTGATAGAAAGCTCACCATTTAAGTCATTTAGGCTTTGGCTGCCCAGGCCTGAAAAAAATGCCCTTGGGACTGATCCTGAAATGCCTGAGGGTAAGTTAAATGGCTTAATAGATCCTGGCAGCTTCAGAAAGGACTAATGGTCCCGCATTAATTGGGTACATACAGTGAAGATGAATCTCTGAAAAGGTATTTCAGATTTGCCTGTTCAGCTCTCACTGGCTTCAGAGCATTACATCTGTCGACCCCCAAACTGATGCTGATTATTAATGACGTATGAATGCTTGATATTCGCATCGACCTCCATACTCCTCATCCTCTTGCTCGTCCCCTCTGCAGACACGGAGTGAATGCCTACACGTGCCAGGCATTGGGCCAGGGCCTAGAGACAGATGACGTCACTATCCCTGTCCCCATGAACCTCGATTCTAGAAGGCAGAGGATGAGGATGAGAAACAAGGAGACGAGTGCCTTGTTAGGGGCAGATCCGAGAAAGGCGCAAAGGAAGGAGGCGTGGTCCTGCCTGGGGTGGCGGGTGGCAGCGACGTTACCGGTCGCTTGGGGCCTGGAGGAACGTTCCGGGCCTCTGAGGTGGGCAGGCAGGAGAGGGGGGTCCTGGGTGGGGGAGCAGCGCACCCACAGAGCCTGAGCGCATGGCTCACTAGGGCTTGGGACTTGCAGGGGGCACACACGAGCTGAGGGAGGGAGTGCGGGCTGGCAAGGAGGACAGGGGGGCTGCGGAGGAGTCTCTGCTGGGACTGAGTCCCTGGAGGACTGGGACCCAGACGTGCCAAGCGCAGCTTTGCGCGGTGAAAAAGACGCAGACCAGGGTGAGCAGGACGCACGCGGGAGGGGGCGAGATCAGAAGCAGGGAAACCCCTTTTAAGGGTCAAGGATGCGAAGCACGGTTTAAATTCTTGCTGCTCTCTCTGGGTCTGCTCACTTAACCTCTCTGAGCTCCTTCCTCAAGTTGGAGAACAAATGATAAGATATCTAAAAACGCGTTATCTCAGACGCTTTGGTTGTAAGTGACCGAACGCCAACTTGAACTGGCTCAGGCAAAAGAAGAGTCGATAGGAAATCTCATGTTTCGGGGGAATCCTCTGGGCGGTGGGAATGCTTGCTGCTGGGAGGCTGCCTCCCCATCTCACTCATTTCTGCTCCCATTCCTCCACGTGGCACGGAAGCATGGCCAGCTGCTACTGCCACATCGGATCTCAGCGCTTCCCCACCGGAAATGCCTGCAGCTCTGCTTTTAGTTCCACTTGGACAAACCCTGGAACTTTTGGCCAGGCTGGTGCAGGGTACTATTCCACTGAGGAACAAGGGATGAGATACTGGAAAACAGTGGTACCTCCCATTCAAAACTCAGGGTTGTAGCTTGAGGAGCATTTCGTAAAAGTATGGGTGCAAGGGGGTACAATTCCTAGAAAAAGAGGAGAGATGCTGGGCAGAAAAACCATTAGGGCAGCATTACAAAAATACTTTGTAGATAGAAGACACCATGCAAATATAAGACATTGTTCACACTCTGAGAGTGGGACTTCTTTGGGTTCATCTCTAGATTCAGTGTTTAGAATAGGTACTGACACATAATAAGGACTTCATAAAAAATGGTATGGAGTTATTAATAGATACCAGCTATTGAGTTAGGAGAATTAGCAGATAGCATAGATGCAGGGGAGTCAAACTTCATCAGGGATTAGGTCTAAAGTCTACATGTACTGTGGAAATGACATGTAATCAATATAACCCTTAAAACCCTACCCCCTACCCACCCCCGCCCCCGCCCAGGGAGACACCATATTGAAAAACCACAGACCATCTCTCAGTAAGTTTAACAGAATTGTTTGCCCTCCAAGTTGGAACAGATCACTGTTTCCTTTGGTTAAACACCAGATGGTTTTTATTTAAGAGTGAAGCTTTATGAAAAAACTACATGAACCTCAGAGTCCCATTCAGCATGGTGAGATGCTCAGGACGGGACAGCAGATTTCCTTCTTCCATCTCATGCTTTCTCTGGATGTGGACTCACTGACTGCAATGGCAGGTGGAATTGCTTGCCTTATGTCATTGTTATTTTTATTATTCTCAGTGTTACCGAGAATTGCTGAACAAATGTAGTTAGAATTATGTAAATCAAATAAGTGTTTAAGTGTCCTATTCTCTCATTTATTTATTTGTATACGGTCTGGTGTTCATCTACTAGAATGTGTATTCAATGAGTTTGAAAGCCTGTCTGCCCTGTTCACTACAGACTCTCCAGCAGCGTTTGGCACAGAGTAGGACCTCAGTAAGTACGTGTTGAAGGAATGCTCCTATTGCACGAGGCGCAATGCTTGGTACTGAAGAGGTAGGGGGCGGGGAGATAAAAAGACCAGTGAAACTAGCCCTTCCTTCGGGGCATAGTCAATCTAATAAAGGAGATAAGCTATGAAGTGCCTCAAAAGACAATAGTACCAAGCAGGAAGTGTTCAATGTCAATGAATAATAGAAGGAAAAGTTCTGGGGGACTCTTAGAGGAAGTAGGACCTATCTCTAGGGACCATCTTCCTGCTTTTCTTCTCAACTCCATCCTGTTTGCTTCTCTATTCACCCAGAGAGGTCTCAGCTTCCTGCAGCCTGGAGCAAGTTCAAGCCCAAGGATTTACTTCAAACATATTCTGGTGCCTGGAGCCAGCTTCCTGGGGACCCCTCTGCTCAGGGATGTGCCTAGAGCGGGGAGAAATTCTCACACTGGCTGGCAATCAGTTAATATCAAATATCAGATTTCTCTTATCTGAGCTTGGAGAAACCTGACATTGTAATGACTGGCTGTGACAATGAGGTCTTGATTTGGTGACCTCCTGGGGAAGAGGGTCTTACTTTCCTTCCCCACGATGGCACACCCGTGCTTTGTAGGGTAGGACCTTGGGCTGTCCGACTGTCCATGTGAGTTTGCAACCCCTAATTCCAGAGCACAGTTGCTGGGGGCAGCCCCACATCTGTCCTCACAAATCTGTCCATCTGCCAAAAGACTCCTCCTTCTGCTTTCATGGGCAAGACAGTCTGACCTGCTCTGGTCTGGGAAAAGTTTCTCTGCTGGTGGCTTAAACTCATGTCCTGATGGGGACCAAGTACCTGGGATCTTGGGTGCAGTGCACACAGAGGCGGCCAGGTGTTCACTGTACAGGAGGAGGCTACCTGCTTTACCTGAGGGCCAGGTCACTTATAGCCCACATAGAATGCAAAATTTATTTTATTTAATTGCAGAAAAATTAGAAAGTATGTATATGTGACCACTGTACACAGGAGAGTTTTTAAATTCTCTCTCTCTCTCTCTCTCTCTCTGTGTATATAAATATACAAATACAAAAATAGGATATTATCATTTTGTAAC
>NW_028121738.1:0-29530 GCF_965194805.1 Balaenoptera borealis | reverse complement strand
CACTCTGCTTTCTGTACCGTGCAGGAGGCCTCCCGGCGCCCTATATACATAAAGGGAACACTGTGCTGTTCCGCGAGGACCAAAGTAAGGTTCAGGTATTCCCTCCACGAACTGAGGCGTGCAGAGGCTTTCCACGAAACCTTAGGCAAGTAGTGCATGAATGTTCGTGGGCCTTTCCCAGGACCCCCGCTGCCTCAGCATGTCCCCTGGAAGAACACTGTGTACCGAGTACTCTTCTTGGCCCCCTGAGCACCGTGCCGCTACCAAAGCCCTCCGGATCATCTCTTTGCATGCCGAGTGAGAGGCAACACACTCTTTTCTTTGTTGGCTAGCTAGATAGCCAAGACATTCAAAAGTGCTCCCCGAACAGAGGTGTAGAAGGTCTTAGGTGTAATGGCCTAGTGTGTCTCTCAGGGCTGCCGCTGAGGAGCAAGGAGAAAGCCGGTGCGTAGTGTTCCTTCTGGGTGTACTTAGCTACCGGCTCGTTCTGGCGAGCAGTCACTCGACGTTAGCTGCAGTCTGGAAAATGGACGGTTTCCCACTGCACACTGCTAGGCTTTTGGCAGCTGCAGGGACACCTAACTCACTCGACCTAGCCCCTCCAATATTTCGTGCCATTCGCACAGTGCGCCACACCCCGGCTACCAAGTTATTCAGAGGAGGGGCCACAGTCCTCCTTGTGTCCCTTTCGGTGCGGGAGAACCTATGGGTACGTGGGGCCGTGCTCAACTTTGAGATTGGGACCTTCAGAGCACTGTAGTACCTCCCAACTGGAAAGAAGGATGGTTCAACGTGAAAGCTGCCTGAAATACAGTGCTCTGTCAGCCCACGCGTGCCTGCTGGCATGTCTTTGGAAGGAAAGTGGGCTTTCCTTGAGAGGCATAGTGTGTTTCCACGTCCACTCCTGAGGCACCCCAGGGTCGCCTCTACCTAAAAGGAACACTACGCTGAGCGCCAAGCTGAAGGCAAGGTCCGGGAATTGCATCCACAGCGCCGGGCAGCCATGCAGCGTTTCCCAGGGAGCCTCACTCAAAGCAGTGGCTAAACGCTAGTGTGCTTTGCAGGACTCCTGGGACGCCCGCGTCCTCACCACGTCTCATGGAAACACAGTGTGTACCGGATGCCACTTCTTAGGCGACCTACCAACATACAGGGGCCTAGGCCCTTCGGATCATCTCTTGGAATGAAGAGTGAAAGGCAAAACACCGCTCTCTTGGTCGCACAGCTGGATTGCCAGTCTTTCGAAAGTCCTCCCGAGCACAGGTCTAGCAGGTCTTAGGTGTACTGCAGGTGGTCCCCGCCGCTGAACCTGAACTGCAATGGGAAAAACCCTCGGCTCGCTGTTCATCCTGGGAACGCCAGCCTGCCCTCGCTCGCCGAGCAGACAGTCGACTTTAGATGCAGCCTGACATACGGACTTGTTGCCCCTGCAACACTGCCTAAGCTTTTGTAAGGGAAAAGGACACTTTGGCCTAACCCAAGGAATTATGTCGGTCCCGCCACTCAGCCCAAGCAGAACTCCCTTCGTGCCAAAGTTTTATCAGGGAAGGTCCAGGGGGCTGCGTGAGTCTCTTTTCGTTGCTCAGAAACTACCCGTCCGTGGGCTGTGCCAAGTCTGGCATCGGGACCTAAGGAGGGAAGCGTTATTTTCCCGACGGGAAAGCAGGCCA
The DNA here is from genome assembly GCF_965194805.1 of Balaenoptera borealis. Taxonomy (NCBI): domain Eukaryota; kingdom Metazoa; phylum Chordata; class Mammalia; order Artiodactyla; family Balaenopteridae; genus Balaenoptera; species Balaenoptera borealis. The sequence goes on along the minus strand of NW_028121738.1, from coordinate 27,860 downwards.
CCTGCGGCCTCCAACTTAAGTGAAAACCAATGCGGTTGCCCGTCATCTCTACACAGTGGCAAGGCCGACTGAGGGAGAGGCAGCTTTCCTCGATTAACACAGTGTTTCCTACTCGTGGCAGGAGGCCTCCAGCAGCCCTCTTCACATAACGGGAAAAGCAGACCTGTCCCCCAGGCTCAACGTAATGTCCGGGTTTCCATCCACGGGTGGCCGTGTGCAAACGATTTCCATGACCCCGGCCGGGAAGGTAGGGCATTCAGGCCAGTGTGCCCTTCCTAGGACTCCCGCCGCCTCACCATGTCCCTTGGAAGAACGCTGTGTGCTCAGTGACTCTTCTTGGCCGACTGCGCACCGTGCCGCTACCTGGGTACTCCGGGTCGTCTCTTTGAGTGCACCGTGGAAGGCAAGGCAGTGTTTTCGTCGTTGGATCGATAGACTGACAAGTCTTTCAAATGTGCCCCGACCAGAGTTCTGGAAAGTCCTCGGTGTAATGCCAGTGGCTCTCAGGGCGGACCCTGAGCTGCAGTGAAACAACTCTGTGCTTCGTGTTCCGTCTCGCTTTACACACCTGCCGTCTCTCTCTGCCAAGCAGAAACACGACTTTTAGATGCAGCCTGGAAAATCAACCGTTTCCTCCTGAGCCCTGCTAGTCTTTTGGCAGGTTCAAGGCCACCTAGACCTCCCTAGCGCCTTAAATCGCTTAGGTCATCCGCACAGTGCAAATCTCCCTGCCTAAATAAAACATTATTCTGAGAAGGTAGCACAGTGCTCCTCGTGCCTCTTTTGGTTCTTCAGAAACGACACGTACGTGGGCTGGGTTCAACTTTGATACTGGGGCCTTATGAGAAACGGAGGAATTCCCTAGTTGAACGAGGAATCCTCGTAGCCTCCAAGGTGCCTACATAGGGCGTTCTGCGAGTCCTTCCTTGCGTGCTGGAATGTGCCTCAAAGGAAAGGGTGCTTTACAGGAAAGACAAAAGGTGTTTCCACTTCCTTGCCTGAGGCATGCCAGAGCCCCCTTTACATACAGGGCGATCTACGCTGATCACCAAGATCAAAACAAAGTCCAGGACGGCAGCCACAGTGCTGGCAGGCAGGCAGCATTTGCCCAGAAGCCTTAGTCATGGCAGTGGCTTAACGCTAGTGTGCCGCTCAGGACTCCTAGGACTCCTGGGTCCTCACCCCCTGGGCGTGGAAAAACACTGTGTACCCAATGCCTCTTCTTAGGCGACCTACCCAAACACAGGTCCCTAGGCCCCTTCGGATCATTTCTCTGCATGGCGAAGGAAAGGCAACGCTCTGCTCTCTCTCTTCGGTGCCCATGGAGATTGCCAGGCTTTCAACAGGCCTCCCGAGCACAGGCCTAGCAGGTCTCAGGTGTAATGCAAAAGGTCCCCACTGCTGGACCACTGCTGCAATGACAAAACGCTGTGGTTATTGTTCAGACTGGGAACCCTTACCTGCCGTCTTCTCTCTGCCAAGCAGAAGGCCGACTACAGAGGCAGCCCGACAAACGTACAATTTGCCCCTTGAACGCTACCTCGGGTTTTCTGAGCTACAGGGACCATTTGGCCTATCCCCGGGAATCGTGTCCTTGAAGCCATTCAGCCCATGCCGGAGCCCCTTGGCGCCAAAGTTTTATCAGGGAAGGTCCAGCGTGCTGCTTGAGTCTCTCTTGGTTGGTCAGAAACTACAGGTGCATGTGCTGGGTTCAATTTTGATATTGGTTACCTAGAGCGAAGAGCATTACTTTCCCAGCGGGAGAGCTGAAAGTGCGGCCTCAGAGCGTCCTGAGACACAGTGTGGTTGCTCGTGTTCTCTTCACAAGTAGAATGGCTATGTGAGGGAAAGGGAGCTCTCCTAGAGAAACACTCTGCTTTCTGTACCGTGCAGGAGGCCTCCCGGCGCCCTATATACATAAAGGGAACACTGTGCTGTTCCGCGAGGACCAAAGTAAGGTTCAGGTATTCCCTCCACGAACTGAGGCGTGCAGAGGCTTTCCACGAAACCTTAGGCAAGTAGTGCATGAATGTTCGTGGGCCTTTCCCAGGACCCCCGCTGCCTCAGCATGTCCCCTGGAAGAACACTGTGTACCGAGTACTCTTCTTGGCCCCCTGAGCACCGTGCCGCTACCAAAGCCCTCCGGATCATCTCTTTGCATGCCGAGTGAGAGGCAACACACTCTTTTCTTTGTTGGCTAGCTAGATAGCCAAGACATTCAAAAGTGCTCCCCGAACAGAGGTGTAGAAGGTCTTAGGTGTAATGGCCTAGTGTGTCTCTCAGGGCTGCCGCTGAGGAGCAAGGAGAAAGCCGGTGCGTAGTGTTCCTTCTGGGTGTACTTAGCTACCGGCTCGTTCTGGCGAGCAGTCACTCGACGTTAGCTGCAGTCTGGAAAATGGACGGTTTCCCCCTGCACACTGCTGGGCTTTTGGCAGCTGCAGGGACACCTAACTCACTCGACCTAGCCCCTCCAATATTTCGTGCCATTCGCACAGTGCGCCACACCCCGGCTACCAAGTTATTCAGAGGAGGGGCCACAGTCCTCCTTGTGTCCCTTTCGGTGCGGGAGAACCTATGGGTACGTGGGGCCGTGCTCAACTTTGAGACTGGGACCTTCAGAGCACTGTAGTACCTCCCAACTGGAAAGAAGGATGGTTCAACGTGAAAGCTGCCTGAAATACAGTGCTCTGTCAGCCCACGCGTGCCTGCTGGCATGTCTTTGGAAGGAAAGTGGGCTTTCCTTGAGAGGCATAGTGTGTTTCCACGTCCACTCCTGAGGCACCCCAGGGTCGCCTCTACCTAAAAGGAACACTACGCTGAGCGCCAAGCTGAAGGCAAGGTCCGGGAATTGCATCCACAGCGCCGGGCAGCCATGCAGCGTTTCCCAGGGAGCCTCACTCAAAGCAGTGGCTAAACGCTAGTGTGCTTTGCAGGACTCCTGGGACGCCCGCGTCCTCACCACGTCTCATGGAAACACAGTGTGTACCGGATGCCACTTCTTAGGCGACCTACCAACATACAGGGGCCTAGGCCCTTCGGATCATCTCTTGGAATGAAGAGTGAAAGGCAAAACACCGCTCTCTTGGTCGCACAGGTGGATTGCCAGTCTTTCGAAAGTCCTCCCGAGCACAGGTCTAGCAGGTCTTAGGTGTACTGCAGGTGGTCCCCGCCGCTGAACCCGAACTGCATTGGGAAAAACCCTCGGCTCGCTGTTCATCCTGGGAACGCCAGCCTGCCCTCGCTCGCCAAGCAGACAGTCGACTTTAGATGCAGCCTGACATACGGACTTGTTGCCCCTGCAACACTGCCTAAGCTTTTGTAAGGGAAAAGGACACTTTGGCCTAACCCAAGGAATTATGTCGGTCACGCCACTCAGCCCAAGCAGAACTCCCTTCGTGCCAAAGTTTTATCAGGGAAGGTCCAGGGGGCTGCGTGAGTCTCTCTTCGTTGCTCAGAAACTACCCGTCCGTGGGCTGTGCCAAGTCTGGCATCGGGACCTAAGGAGGGAAGCGTTATTTTCCCAACGGGAAAGCAGGCCACCTGCGGCCTCCAACTTAAGTGAAAACCAATGCGGTTGCCCGTCATCTCTACACAGTGGCAAGGCCGACTGAGGGAGAGGCAGCTTTCCTCGATTAACACAGTGTTTCCTACTCGTGGCAGGAGGCCTCCAGCAGCCCTCTTCACATAACGGGAAAAGCAGACCTGTCCCCCAGGCTCAACGTAATGTCCGGGTTTCCATCCACGGGTGGCCGTGTGCAAACGATTTCCATGACCCCGGCCGGCAAGGTAGGGCATTCAGGCCAGTGTGCCCTTCCTAGGACTCCCGCCGCCTCACCATGTCCCTTGGAAGAACGCTGTGTGCTCAGTGACTCTTCTTGGCCGACTGCGCACCGTGCCGCTACCTGGGTACTCCGGGTCGTCTCTTTGAGTGCACCGTGGAAGGCAAGGCAGTGTTTTCGTCGTTGGATCGATAGACTGACAAGTCTTTCAAATGTGCCCCGACCAGAGTTCTGGAAAGTCCTCGGTGTAATGCCAGTGGCTCTCAGGGCGGACCCTGAGCTGCAGTGAAACAACTCTGTGCTTCGTGTTCCTTCTCGCTTTACACACCTGCCGTCTCTCTCTGCCAAGCAGAAACACGACTTTTAGATGCAGCCTGGAAAATCAACCGTTTCCTCCTGAGCCCTGCTAGTCTTTTGGCAGGTTCAAGGCCACCTAGACCTCCCTAGCGCCTTAAATCGCTTAGGTCATCCGCACAGTGCAAATCTCCCTGCCTAAATAAAACATTATTCTGAGAAGGTAGCACAGTGCTCCTCGTGCCTCTTTTGGTTCTTCAGAAACGACACGTACGTGGGCTGGGTTCAACTTTGATACTGGGGCCTTATGAGAAACGGAGGAATTCCCTAGTTGAACGAGGAATCCTCGTAGCCTCCAAGGTGCCTACATAGGGCGTTCTGCGAGTCCTTCCTTGCGTGCTGGAATGTGCCTCAAAGGAAAGGGTGCTTTACAGGAAAGACAAAAGGTGTTTCCACTTCCTTGCCTGAGGCATGCCAGAGCCCCCTTTACATACAGGGCGATCTACGCTGATCACCAAGATCAAAACAAAGTCCAGGACGGCAGCCACAGTGCTGGCAGGCAGGCAGCATTTGCCCAGAAGCCTTAGTCATGGCAGTGGCTTAACGCTAGTGTGCCGCTCAGGACTCCTAGGACTCCTGGGTCCTCACCCCCTGGGCGTGGAAAAACACTGTGTACCCAATGCCTCTTCTTAGGCGACCTACCCAAACACAGGTCCCTAGGCCCCTTCGGATCATTTCTCTGCATGGCGAAGGAAAGGCAACGCTCTGCTCTCTCTCTTCGGTGCCCATGGAGATTGCCAGGCTTTCAACAGGCCTCCCGAGCACAGGCCTAGCAGGTCTCAGGTGTAATGCAAAAGGTCCCCACTGCTGGACCACTGCTGCAATGACAAAACGCTGTGGTTATTGTTCAGACTGGGAACCCTTACCTGCCGTCTTCTCTCTGCCAAGCAGAAGGCCGACTACAGAGGCAGCCCGACAAACGTACAATTTGCCCCTTGAACGCTACCTCGGGTTTTCTGAGCTACAGGGACCATTTGGCCTATCCCCGGGAATCGTGTCCTTGAAGCCATTCAGCCCATGCCGGAGCCCCTTGGCGCCAAAGTTTTATCAGGGAAGGTCCAGCGTGCTGCTTGAGTCTCTCTTGGTTGGTCAGAAACTACAGGTGCATGTGCTGGGTTCAATTTTGATATTGGTTACCTAGAGCGAAGAGCATTACTTTCCCAGCGGGAGAGCTGAAAGTGCGGCCTCAGAGCGTCCTGAGACACAGTGTGGTTGCTCGTGTTCTCTTCACAAGTAGAATGGCTATGTGAGGGAAAGGGAGCTCTCCTAGAGAAACACTCTGCTTTCTGTACCGTGCAGGAGGCCTCCCGGCGCCCTATATACATAAAGGGAACACTGTGCTCTTCCGCGAGGACCAAAGTAAGGTTCAGGTATTCCCTCCACGAACTGAGGCGTGCAGAGGCTTTCCACGAAACCTTAGGCAAGTAGTGCATGAATGTTCGTGGGCCTTTCCCAGGACCCCCGCTGCCTCAGCATGTCCCCTGGAAGAACACTGTGTACCGAGTACTCTTCTTGGCCCCCTGAGCACCGTGCCGCTACCAAAGCCCTCCGGATCATCTCTTTGCATGCCGAGTGAGAGGCAACACACTCTTTTCTTTGTTGGCTAGCTAGATAGCCAAGACATTCAAAAGTGCTCCCCGAACAGAGGTGTAGAAGGTCTTAGGTGTAATGGCCTAGTGTGTCTCTCAGGGCTGCCGCTGAGGAGCAAGGAGAAAGCCGGTGCGTAGTGTTCCTTCTGGGTGTACTTAGCTACCGGCTCGTTCTGGCGAGCAGTCACTCGACGTTAGCTGCAGTCTGGAAAATGGACGGTTTCCCCCTGCACACTGCTGGGCTTTTGGCAGCTGCAGGGACACCTAACTCACTCGACCTAGCCCCTCCAATATTTCGTGCCATTCGCACAGTGCGCCACACCCCGGCTACCAAGTTATTCAGAGGAGGGGCCACAGTCCTCCTTGTGTCCCTTTCGGTGCGGGAGAACCTATGGGTACGTGGGGCCGTGCTCAACTTTGAGACTGGGACCTTCAGAGCACTGTAGTACCTCCCAACTGGAAAGAAGGATGGTTCAACGTGAAAGCTGCCTGAAATACAGTGCTCTGTCAGCCCACGCGTGCCTGCTGGCATGTCTTTGGAAGGAAAGTGGGCTTTCCTTGAGAGGCATAGTGTGTTTCCACGTCCACTCCTGAGGCACCCCAGGGTCGCCTCTACCTAAAAGGAACACTACGCTGAGCGCCAAGCTGAAGGCAAGGTCCGGGAATTGCATCCACAGCGCCGGGCAGCCATGCAGCGTTTCCCAGGGAGCCTCACTCAAAGCAGTGGCTAAACGCTAGTGTGCTTTGCAGGACTCCTGGGACGCCCGCGTCCTCACCACGTCTCATGGAAACACAGTGTGTACCGGATGCCACTTCTTAGGCGACCTACCAACATACAGGGGCCTAGGCCCTTCGGATCATCTCTTGGAATGAAGAGTGAAAGGCAAAACACCGCTCTCTTGGTCGCACAGGTGGATTGCCAGTCTTTCGAAAGTCCTCCCGAGCACAGGTCTAGCAGGTCTTAGGTGTACTGCAGGTGGTCCCCGCCGCTGAACCCGAACTGCAATGGGAAAAACCCTCGGCTCGCTGTTCATCCTGGGAACGCCAGCCTGCCCTCGCTCGCCAAGCAGACAGTCGACTTTAGATGCAGCCTGACATACGGACTTGTTGCCCCTGCAACACTGCCTAAGCTTTTGTAAGGGAAAAGGACACTTTGGCCTAACCCAAGGAATTATGTCGGTCCCGCCACTCAGCCCAAGCAGAACTCCCTTCGTGCCAAAGTTTTATCAGGGAAGGTCCAGGGGGCTGCGTGAGTCTCTTTTCGTTGCTCAGAAACTACCCGTCCGTGGGCTGTGCCAAGTCTGGCATCGGGACCTAAGGAGGGAAGCGTTATTTTCCCAACGGGAAAGCAGGCCACCTGCGGCCTCCAACTTAAGTGAAAACCAATGCGGTTGCCCGTCATCTCTACACAGTGGCAAGGCCGACTGAGGGAGAGGCAGCTTTCCTCGATTAACACAGTGTTTCCTACTCGTGGCAGGAGGCCTCCAGCAGCCCTCTTCACATAACGGGAAAAGCAGACCTGTCCCCCAGGCTCAACGTAATGTCCGGGTTTCCATCCACGGGTGGCCGTGTGCAAACGATTTCCATGACCCCGGCCGGCAAGGTAGGGCATTCAGGCCAGTGTGCCCTTCCTAGGACTCCCGCCGCCTCACCATGTCCCTTGGAAGAACGCTGTGTGCTCAGTGACTCTTCTTGGCCGACTGCGCACCGTGCCGCTACCTGGGTACTCCGGGTCGTCTCTTTGAGTGCACCGTGGAAGGCAAGGCAGTGTTTTCGTCGTTGGATCGATAGACTGACAAGTCTTTCAAATGTGCCCCGACCAGAGTTCTGGAAAGTCCTCGGTGTAATGCCAGTGGCTCTCAGGGCGGACCCTGAGCTGCAGTGAAACAACTCTGTGCTTCGTGTTCCTTCTCGCTTTACACACCTGCCGTCTCTCTCTGCCAAGCAGAAACACGACTTTTAGATGCAGCCTGGAAAATCAACCGTTTCCTCCTGAGCCCTGCTAGTCTTTTGGCAGGTTCAAGGCCACCTAGACCTCCCTAGCGCCTTAAATCGCTTAGGTCATCCGCACAGTGCAAATCTCCCTGCCTAAATAAAACATTATTCTGAGAAGGTAGCACAGTGCTCCTCGTGCCTCTTTTGGTTCTTCAGAAACGACCCGTACGTGGGCTGGGTTCAACTTTGATACTGGGGCCTTATGAGAAACGGAGGAATTCCCTAGTTGAACGAGGAATCCTCGTAGCCTCCAAGGTGCCTACATAGGGCGTTCTGCGAGTCCTTCCTTGCGTGCTGGAATGTGCCTCAAAGGAAAGGGTGCTTTACAGGAAAGACAAAAGGTGTTTCCACTTCCTTGCCTGAGGCATGCCAGAGCCCCCTTTACATACAGGGCGATCTACGCTGATCACCAAGATCAAAACAAAGTCCAGGACGGCAGCCACAGTGCTGGCAGGCAGGCAGCATTTGCCCAGAAGCCTTAGTCATGGCAGTGGCTTAACGCTAGTGTGCCGCTCAGGACTCCTAGGACTCCTGGGTCCTCACCCCCTGGGCGTGGAAAAACACTGTGTACCCAATGCCTCTTCTTAGGCGACCTACCCAAACACAGGTCCCTAGGCCCCTTCGGATCATTTCTCTGCATGGAGAAGGAAAGGCAACGCTCTGCTCTCTCTCTTCGGTGCCCATGGAGATTGCCAGGCTTTCAACAGGCCTCCCGAGCACAGGCCTAGCAGGTCTCAGGTGTAATGCAAAAGGTCCCCACTGCTGGACCACTGCTGCAATGACAAAACGCTGTGGTTATTGTTCAGACTGGGAACCCTTACCTGCCGTCTTCTCTCTGCCAAGCAGAAGGCCGACTACAGAGGCAGCCCGACAAACGTACAATTTGCCCCTTGAACGCTACCTCGGGTTTTCTGAGCTACAGGGACCATTTGGCCTATCCCCGGGAATCGTGTCCTTGAAGCCATTCAGCCCATGCCGGAGCCCCTTGGCGCCAAAGTTTTATCAGGGAAGGTCCAGCGTGCTGCTTGAGTCTCTCTTGGTTGGTCAGAAACTACAGGTGCATGTGCTGGGTTCAATTTTGATATTGGTTACCTAGAGCGAAGAGCATTACTTTCCCAGCGGGAGAGCTGAAAGTGCGGCCTCAGAGCGTCCTGAGACACAGTGTGGTTGCTCGTGTTCTCTTCACAAGTAGAATGGCTATGTGAGGGAAAGGGAGCTCTCCTAGAGAAACACTCTGCTTTCTGTACCGTGCAGGAGGCCTCCCGGCGCCCTATATACATAAAGGGAACACTGTGCTGTTCCGCGAGGACCAAAGTAAGGTTCAGGTATTCCCTCCACGAACTGAGGCGTGCAGAGGCTTTCCACGAAACCTTAGGCAAGTAGTGCATGAATGTTCGTGGGCCTTTCCCAGGACCCCCGCTGCCTCAGCATGTCCCCTGGAAGAACACTGTGTACCGAGTACTCTTCTTGGCCCCCTGAGCACCGTGCCGCTACCAAAGCCCTCCGGATCATCTCTTTGCATGCCGAGTGAGAGGCAACACACTCTTTTCTTTGTTGGCTAGCTAGATAGCCAAGACATTCAAAAGTGCTCCCCGAACAGAGGTGTAGAAGGTCTTAGGTGTAATGGCCTAGTGTGTCTCTCAGGGCTGCCGCTGAGGAGCAAGGAGAAAGCCGGTGCGTAGTGTTCCTTCTGGGTGTACTTAGCTACCGGCTCGTTCTGGCGAGCAGTCACTCGACGTTAGCTGCAGTCTGGAAAATGGACGGTTTCCCCCTGCACACTGCTGGGCTTTTGGCAGCTGCAGGGACACCTAACTCACTCGACCTAGCCCCTCCAATATTTCGTGCCATTCGCACAGTGCGCCACACCCCGGCTACCAAGTTATTCAGAGGAGGGGCCACAGTCCTCCTTGTGTCCCTTTCGGTGCGGGAGAACCTATGGGTACGTGGGGCCGTGCTCAACTTTGAGACTGGGACCTTCAGAGCACTGTAGTACCTCCCAACTGGAAAGAAGGATGGTTCAACGTGAAAGCTGCCTGAAATACAGTGCTCTGTCAGCCCACGCGTGCCTGCTGGCATGTCTTTGGAAGGAAAGTGGGCTTTCCTTGAGAGGCATAGTGTGTTTCCACGTCCACTCCTGAGGCACCCCAGGGTCGCCTCTACCTAAAAGGAACACTACGCTGAGCGCCAAGCTGAAGGCAAGGTCCGGGAATTGCATCCACAGCGCCGGGCAGCCATGCAGCGTTTCCCAGGGAGCCTCACTCAAAGCAGTGGCTAAACGCTAGTGTGCTTTGCAGGACTCCTGGGACGCCCGCGTCCTCACCACGTCTCATGGAAACACAGTGTGTACCGGATGCCACTTCTTAGGCGACCTACCAACATACAGGGGCCTAGGCCCTTCGGATCATCTCTTGGAATGAAGAGTGAAAGGCAAAACACCGCTCTCTTGGTCACACAGGTGGATTGCCAGTCTTTCGAAAGTCCTCCCGAGCACAGGTCTAGCAGGTCTTAGGTGTACTGCAGGTGGTCCCCGCCGCTGAACCCGAACTGCAATGGGAAAAACCCTCGGCTCGCTGTTCATCCTGGGAACGCCAGCCTGCCCTCGCTCGCCGAGCAGACAGTCGACTTTAGATGCAGCCTGACATACGGACTTGTTGCCCCTGCAACACTGCCTAAGCTTTTGTAAGGGAAAAGGACACTTTGGCCTAACCCAAGGAATTATGTCGGTCCCGCCACTCAGCCCAAGCAGAACTCCCTTCGTGCCAAAGTTTTATCAGGGAAGGTCCAGGGGGCTGCGTGAGTCTCTTTTCGTTGCTCAGAAACTACCCGTCCGTGGGCTGTGCCAAGTCTGGCATCGGGACCTAAGGAGGGAAGCGTTATTTTCCCAACGGGAAAGCAGGCCACCTGCGGCCTCCAACTTAAGTGAAAACCAATGCGGTTGCCCGTCATCTCTACACAGTGGCAAGGCCGACTGAGGGAGAGGCAGCTTTCCTCGATTAACACAGTGTTTCCTACTCGTGGCAGGAGGCCTCCAGCAGCCCTCTTCACATAACGGGAAAAGCAGACCTGTCCCCCAGGCTCAACGTAATGTCCGGGTTTCCATCCACGGGTGGCCGTGTGCAAACGATTTCCATGACCCCGGCCGGCAAGGTAGGGCATTCAGGCCAGTGTGCCCTTCCTAGGACTCCCGCCGCCTCACCATGTCCCTTGGAAGAACGCTGTGTGCTCAGTGACTCTTCTTGGCCGACTGCGCACCGTGCCGCTACCTGGGTACTCCGGGTCGTCTCTTTGAGTGCACCGTGGAAGGCAAGGCAGTGTTTTCGTCGTTGGATCGATAGACTGACAAGTCTTTCAAATGTGCCCCGACCAGAGTTCTGGAAAGTCCTCGGTGTAATGCCAGTGGCTCTCAGGGCGGACCCTGAGCTGCAGTGAAACAACTCTGTGCTTCGTGTTCCGTCTCGCTTTACACACCTGCCGTCTCTCTCTGCCAAGCAGAAACACGACTTTTAGATGCAGCCTGGAAAATCAACCGTTTCCTCCTGAGCCCTGCTAGTCTTTTGGCAGGTTCAAGGCCACCTAGACCTCCCTAGCGCCTTAAATCGCTTAGGTCATCCGCACAGTGCAAATCTCCCTGCCTAAATAAAACATTATTCTGAGAAGGTAGCACAGTGCTCCTCGTGCCTCTTTTGGTTCTTCAGAAACGACCCGTACGTGGGCTGGGTTCAACTTTGATACTGGGGCCTTATGAGAAACGGAGGAATTCCCTAGTTGAACGAGGAATCCTCGTAGCCTCCAAGGTGCCTACATAGGGCGTTCTGCGAGTCCTTCCCTGCGTGCTGGAATGTGCCTCAAAGGAAAGGGTGCTTTACAGGAAAGACAAAAGGTGTTTCCACTTCCTTGCCTGAGGCATGCCAGAGCCCCCTTTACATACAGGGCGATCTACGCTGATCACCAAGATCAAAACAAAGTCCAGGACGGCAGCCACAGTGCTGGCAGGCAGGCAGCATTTGCCCAGAAGCCTTAGTCATGGCAGTGGCTTAACGCTAGTGTGCCGCTCAGGACTCCTAGGACTCCTGGGTCCTCACCCCCTGGGCGTGGAAAAACACTGTGTACCCAATGCCTCTTCTTAGGCGACCTACCCAAACACAGGTCCCTAGGCCCCTTCGGATCATTTCTCTGCATGGAGAAGGAAAGGCAACGCTCTGCTCTCTCTCTTCGGTGCCCATGGAGATTGCCAGGCTTTCAACAGGCCTCCCGAGCACAGGCCTAGCAGGTCTCAGGTGTAATGCAAAAGGTCCCCACTGCTGGACCACTGCTGCAATGACAAAACGCTGTGGTTATTGTTCAGACTGGGAACCCTTACCTGCCGTCTTCTCTCTGCCAAGCAGAAGGCCGACTACAGAGGCAGCCCGACAAACGTACAATTTGCCCCTTGAACGCTACCTCGGGTTTTCTGAGCTACAGGGACCATTTGGCCTATCCCCGGGAATCGTGTCCTTGAAGCCATTCAGCCCATGCCGGAGCCCCTTGGCGCCAAAGTTTTATCAGGGAAGGTCCAGCGTGCTGCTTGAGTCTCTCTTGGTTGGTCAGAAACTACAGGTGCATGTGCTGGGTTCAATTTTGATATTGGTTACCTAGAGCGAAGAGCATTACTTTCCCAGCGGGAGAGCTGAAAGTGCGGCCTCAGAGCGTCCTGAGACACAGTGTGGTTGCTCGTGTTCTCTTCACAAGTAGAATGGCTATGTGAGGGAAAGGGAGCTCTCCTAGAGAAACACTCTGCTTTCTGTACCGTGCAGGAGGCCTCCCGGCGCCCTATATACATAAAGGGAACACTGTGCTGTTCCGCGAGGACCAAAGTAAGGTTCAGGTATTCCCTCCACGAACTGAGGCGTGCAGAGGCTTTCCACGAAACCTTAGGCAAGTAGTGCATGAATGTTCGTGGGCCTTTCCCAGGACCCCCGCTGCCTCAGCATGTCCCCTGGAAGAACACTGTGTACCGAGTACTCTTCTTGGCCCCCTGAGCACCGTGCCGCTACCAAAGCCCTCCGGATCATCTCTTTGCATGCCGAGTGAGAGGCAACACACTCTTTTCTTTGTTGGCTAGCTAGATAGCCAAGACATTCAAAAGTGCTCCCCGAACAGAGGTGTAGAAGGTCTTAGGTGTAATGGCCTAGTGTGTCTCTCAGGGCTGCCGCTGAGGAGCAAGGAGAAAGCCGGTGCGTAGTGTTCCTTCTGGGTGTACTTAGCTACCGGCTCGTTCTGGCGAGCAGTCACTCGACGTTAGCTGCAGTCTGGAAAATGGACGGTTTCCCCCTGCACACTGCTGGGCTTTTGGCAGCTGCAGGGACACCTAACTCACTCGACCTAGCCCCTCCAATATTTCGTGCCATTCGCACAGTGCGCCACACCCCGGCTACCAAGTTATTCAGAGGAGGGGCCACAGTCCTCCTTGTGTCCCTTTCGGTGCGGGAGAACCTATGGGTACGTGGGGCCGTGCTCAACTTTGAGACTGGGACCTTCAGAGCACTGTAGTACCTCCCAACTGGAAAGAAGGATGGTTCAACGTGAAAGCTGCCTGAAATACAGTGCTCTGTCAGCCCACGCGTGCCTGCTGGCATGTCTTTGGAAGGAAAGTGGGCTTTCCTTGAGAGGCATAGTGTGTTTCCACGTCCACTCCTGAGGCACCCCAGGGTCGCCTCTACCTAAAAGGAACACTACGCTGAGCGCCAAGCTGAAGGCAAGGTCCGGGAATTGCATCCACAGCGCCGGGCAGCCATGCAGCGTTTCCCAGGGAGCCTCACTCAAAGCAGTGGCTAAACGCTAGTGTGCTTTGCAGGACTCCTGGGACGCCCGCGTCCTCACCACGTCTCATGGAAACACAGTGTGTACCGGATGCCACTTCTTAGGCGACCTACCAACATACAGGGGCCTAGGCCCTTCGGATCATCTCTTGGAATGAAGAGTGAAAGGCAAAACACCGCTCTCTTGGTCGCACAGGTGGATTGCCAGTCTTTCGAAAGTCCTCCCGAGCACAGGTCTAGCAGGTCTTAGGTGTACTGCAGGTGGTCCCCGCCGCTGAACCCGAACTGCATTGGGAAAAACCCTCGGCTCGCTGTTCATCCTGGGAACGCCAGCCTGCCCTCGCTCGCCAAGCAGACAGTCGACTTTAGATGCAGCCTGACATACGGACTTGTTGCCCCTGCAACACTGCCTAAGCTTTTGTAAGGGAAAAGGACACTTTGGCCTAACCCAAGGAATTATGTCGGTCACGCCACTCAGCCCAAGCAGAACTCCCTTCGTGCCAAAGTTTTATCAGGGAAGGTCCAGGGGGCTGCGTGAGTCTCTCTTCGTTGCTCAGAAACTACCCGTCCGTGGGCTGTGCCAAGTCTGGCATCGGGACCTAAGGAGGGAAGCGTTATTTTCCCAACGGGAAAGCAGGCCACCTGCGGCCTCCAACTTAAGTGAAAACCAATGCGGTTGCCCGTCATCTCTACACAGTGGCAAGGCCGACTGAGGGAGAGGCAGCTTTCCTCGATTAACACAGTGTTTCCTACTCGTGGCAGGAGGCCTCCAGCAGCCCTCTTCACATAACGGGAAAAGCAGACCTGTCCCCCAGGCTCAACGTAATGTCCGGGTTTCCATCCACGGGTGGCCGTGTGCAAACGATTTCCATGACCCCGGCCGGCAAGGTAGGGCATTCAGGCCAGTGTGCCCTTCCTAGGACTCCCGCCGCCTCACCATGTCCCTTGGAAGAACGCTGTGTGCTCAGTGACTCTTCTTGGCCGACTGCGCACCGTGCCGCTACCTGGGTACTCCGGGTCGTCTCTTTGAGTGCACCGTGGAAGGCAAGGCAGTGTTTTCGTCGTTGGATCGATAGACTGACAAGTCTTTCAAATGTGCCCCGACCAGAGTTCTGGAAAGTCCTCGGTGTAATGCCAGTGGCTCTCAGGGCGGACCCTGAGCTGCAGTGAAACAACTCTGTGCTTCGTGTTCCTTCTCGCTTTACACACCTGCCGTCTCTCTCTGCCAAGCAGAAACACGACTTTTAGATGCAGCCTGGAAAATCAACCGTTTCCTCCTGAGCCCTGCTAGTCTTTTGGCAGGTTCAAGGCCACCTAGACCTCCCTAGCGCCTTAAATCGCTTAGGTCATCCGCACAGTGCAAATCTCCCTGCCTAAATAAAACATTATTCTGAGAAGGTAGCACAGTGCTCCTCGTGCCTCTTTTGGTTCTTCAGAAACGACACGTACGTGGGCTGGGTTCAACTTTGATACTGGGGCCTTATGAGAAACGGAGGAATTCCCTAGTTGAACGAGGAATCCTCGTAGCCTCCAAGGTGCCTACATAGGGCGTTCTGCGAGTCCTTCCTTGCGTGCTGGAATGTGCCTCAAAGGAAAGGGTGCTTTACAGGAAAGACAAAAGGTGTTTCCACTTCCTTGCCTGAGGCATGCCAGAGCCCCCTTTACATACAGGGCGATCTACGCTGATCACCAAGATCAAAACAAAGTCCAGGACGGCAGCCACAGTGCTGGCAGGCAGGCAGCATTTGCCCAGAAGCCTTAGTCATGGCAGTGGCTTAACGCTAGTGTGCCGCTCAGGACTCCTAGGACTCCTGGGTCCTCACCCCCTGGGCGTGGAAAAACACTGTGTACCCAATGCCTCTTCTTAGGCGACCTACCCAAACACAGGTCCCTAGGCCCCTTCGGATCATTTCTCTGCATGGCGAAGGAAAGGCAACGCTCTGCTCTCTCTCTTCGGTGCCCATGGAGATTGCCAGGCTTTCAACAGGCCTCCCGAGCACAGGCCTAGCAGGTCTCAGGTGTAATGCAAAAGGTCCCCACTGCTGGACCACTGCTGCAATGACAAAACGCTGTGGTTATTGTTCAGACTGGGAACCCTTACCTGCCGTCTTCTCTCTGCCAAGCAGAAGGCCGACTACAGAGGCAGCCCGACAAACGTACAATTTGCCCCTTGAACGCTACCTCGGGTTTTCTGAGCTACAGGGACCATTTGGCCTATCCCCGGGAATCGTGTCCTTGAAGCCATTCAGCCCATGCCGGAGCCCCTTGGCGCCAAAGTTTTATCAGGGAAGGTCCAGCGTGCTGCTTGAGTCTCTCTTGGTTGGTCAGAAACTACAGGTGCATGTGCTGGGTTCAATTTTGATATTGGTTACCTAGAGCGAAGAGCATTACTTTCCCAGCGGGAGAGCTGAAAGTGCGGCCTCAGAGCGTCCTGAGACACAGTGTGGTTGCTCGTGTTCTCTTCACAAGTAGAATGGCTATGTGAGGGAAAGGGAGCTCTCCTAGAGAAACACTCTGCTTTCTGTACCGTGCAGGAGGCCTCCCGGCGCCCTATATACATAAAGGGAACACTGTGCTCTTCCGCGAGGACCAAAGTAAGGTTCAGGTATTCCCTCCACGAACTGAGGCGTGCAGAGGCTTTCCACGAAACCTTAGGCAAGTAGTGCATGAATGTTCGTGGGCCTTTCCCAGGACCCCCGCTGCCTCAGCATGTCCCCTGGAAGAACACTGTGTACCGAGTACTCTTCTTGGCCCCCTGAGCACCGTGCCGCTACCAAAGCCCTCCGGATCATCTCTTTGCATGCCGAGTGAGAGGCAACACACTCTTTTCTTTGTTGGCTAGCTAGATAGCCAAGACATTCAAAAGTGCTCCCCGAACAGAGGTGTAGAAGGTCTTAGGTGTAATGGCCTAGTGTGTCTCTCAGGGCTGCCGCTGAGGAGCAAGGAGAAAGCCGGTGCGTAGTGTTCCTTCTGGGTGTACTTAGCTACCGGCTCGTTCTGGCGAGCAGTCACTCGACGTTAGCTGCAGTCTGGAAAATGGACGGTTTCCCCCTGCACACTGCTGGGCTTTTGGCAGCTGCAGGGACACCTAACTCACTCGACCTAGCCCCTCCAATATTTCGTGCCATTCGCACAGTGCGCCACACCCCGGCTACCAAGTTATTCAGAGGAGGGGCCACAGTCCTCCTTGTGTCCCTTTCGGTGCGGGAGAACCTATGGGTACGTGGGGCCGTGCTCAACTTTGAGACTGGGACCTTCAGAGCACTGTAGTACCTCCCAACTGGAAAGAAGGATGGTTCAACGTGAAAGCTGCCTGAAATACAGTGCTCTGTCAGCCCACGCGTGCCTGCTGGCATGTCTTTGGAAGGAAAGTGGGCTTTCCTTGAGAGGCATAGTGTGTTTCCACGTCCACTCCTGAGGCACCCCAGGGTCGCCTCTACCTAAAAGGAACACTACGCTGAGCGCCAAGCTGAAGGCAAGGTCCGGGAATTGCATCCACAGCGCCGGGCAGCCATGCAGCGTTTCCCAGGGAGCCTCACTCAAAGCAGTGGCTAAACGCTAGTGTGCTTTGCAGGACTCCTGGGACGCCCGCGTCCTCACCACGTCTCATGGAAACACAGTGTGTACCGGATGCCACTTCTTAGGCGACCTACCAACATACAGGGGCCTAGGCCCTTCGGATCATCTCTTGGAATGAAGAGTGAAAGGCAAAACACCGCTCTCTTGGTCGCACAGGTGGATTGCCAGTCTTTCGAAAGTCCTCCCGAGCACAGGTCTAGCAGGTCTTAGGTGTACTGCAGGTGGTCCCCGCCGCTGAACCCGAACTGCAATGGGAAAAACCCTCGGCTCGCTGTTCATCCTGGGAACGCCAGCCTGCCCTCGCTCGCCAAGCAGACAGTCGACTTTAGATGCAGCCTGACATACGGACTTGTTGCCCCTGCAACACTGCCTAAGCTTTTGTAAGGGAAAAGGACACTTTGGCCTAACCCAAGGAATTATGTCGGTCCCGCCACTCAGCCCAAGCAGAACTCCCTTCGTGCCAAAGTTTTATCAGGGAAGGTCCAGGGGGCTGCGTGAGTCTCTTTTCGTTGCTCAGAAACTACCCGTCCGTGGGCTGTGCCAAGTCTGGCATCGGGACCTAAGGAGGGAAGCGTTATTTTCCCAACGGGAAAGCAGGCCACCTGCGGCCTCCAACTTAAGTGAAAACCAATGCGGTTGCCCGTCATCTCTACACAGTGGCAAGGCCGACTGAGGGAGAGGCAGCTTTCCTCGATTAACACAGTGTTTCCTACTCGTGGCAGGAGGCCTCCAGCAGCCCTCTTCACATAACGGGAAAAGCAGACCTGTCCCCCAGGCTCAACGTAATGTCCGGGTTTCCATCCACGGGTGGCCGTGTGCAAACGATTTCCATGACCCCGGCCGGCAAGGTAGGGCATTCAGGCCAGTGTGCCCTTCCTAGGACTCCCGCCGCCTCACCATGTCCCTTGGAAGAACGCTGTGTGCTCAGTGACTCTTCTTGGCCGACTGCGCACCGTGCCGCTACCTGGGTACTCCGGGTCGTCTCTTTGAGTGCACCGTGGAAGGCAAGGCAGTGTTTTCGTCGTTGGATCGATAGACTGACAAGTCTTTCAAATGTGCCCCGACCAGAGTTCTGGAAAGTCCTCGGTGTAATGCCAGTGGCTCTCAGGGCGGACCCTGAGCTGCAGTGAAACAACTCTGTGCTTCGTGTTCCTTCTCGCTTTACACACCTGCCGTCTCTCTCTGCCAAGCAGAAACACGACTTTTAGATGCAGCCTGGAAAATCAACCGTTTCCTCCTGAGCCCTGCTAGTCTTTTGGCAGGTTCAAGGCCACCTAGACCTCCCTAGCGCCTTAAATCGCTTAGGTCATCCGCACAGTGCAAATCTCCCTGCCTAAATAAAACATTATTCTGAGAAGGTAGCACAGTGCTCCTCGTGCCTCTTTTGGTTCTTCAGAAACGACCCGTACGTGGGCTGGGTTCAACTTTGATACTGGGGCCTTATGAGAAACGGAGGAATTCCCTAGTTGAACGAGGAATCCTCGTAGCCTCCAAGGTGCCTACATAGGGCGTTCTGCGAGTCCTTCCTTGCGTGCTGGAATGTGCCTCAAAGGAAAGGGTGCTTTACAGGAAAGACAAAAGGTGTTTCCACTTCCTTGCCTGAGGCATGCCAGAGCCCCCTTTACATACAGGGCGATCTACGCTGATCACCAAGATCAAAACAAAGTCCAGGACGGCAGCCACAGTGCTGGCAGGCAGGCAGCATTTGCCCAGAAGCCTTAGTCATGGCAGTGGCTTAACGCTAGTGTGCCGCTCAGGACTCCTAGGACTCCTGGGTCCTCACCCCCTGGGCGTGGAAAAACACTGGGTACCCAATGCCTCTTCTTAGGCGACCTACCCAAACACAGGTCCCTAGGCCCCTTCGGATCATTTCTCTGCATGGCGAAGGAAAGGCAACGCTCTGCTCTCTCTCTTCGGTGCCCATGGAGATTGCCAGGCTTTCAACAGGCCTCCCGAGCACAGGCCTAGCAGGTCTCAGGTGTAATGCAAAAGGTCCCCACTGCTGGACCACTGCTGCAATGACAAAACGCTGTGGTTATTGTTCAGACTGGGAACCCTTACCTGCCGTCTTCTCTCTGCCAAGCAGAAGGCCGACTACAGAGGCAGCCCGACAAACGTACAATTTGCCCCTTGAACGCTACCTCGGGTTTTCTGAGCTACAGGGACCATTTGGCCTATCCCCGGGAATCGTGTCCTTGAAGCCATTCAGCCCATGCCGGAGCCCCTTGGCGCCAAAGTTTTATCAGGGAAGGTCCAGCGTGCTGCTTGAGTCTCTCTTGGTTGGTCAGAAACTACAGGTGCATGTGCTGGGTTCAATTTTGATATTGGTTACCTAGAGCGAAGAGCATTACTTTCCCAGCGGGAGAGCTGAAAGTGCGGCCTCAGAGCGTCCTGAGACACAGTGTGGTTGCTCGTGTTCTCTTCACAAGTAGAATGGCTATGTGAGGGAAAGGGAGCTCTCCTAGAGAAACACTCTGCTTTCTGTACCGTGCAGGAGGCCTCCCGGCGCCCTATATACATAAAGGGAACACTGTGCTGTTCCGCGAGGACCAAAGTAAGGTTCAGGTATTCCCTCCACGAACTGAGGCGTGCAGAGGCTTTCCACGAAACCTTAGGCAAGTAGTGCATGAATGTTCGTGGGCCTTTCCCAGGACCCCCGCTGCCTCAGCATGTCCCCTGGAAGAACACTGTGTACCGAGTACTCTTCTTGGCCCCCTGAGCACCGTGCCGCTACCAAAGCCCTCCGGATCATCTCTTTGCATGCCGAGTGAGAGGCAACACACTCTTTTCTTTGTTGGCTAGCTAGATAGCCAAGACATTCAAAAGTGCTCCCCGAACAGAGGTGTAGAAGGTCTTAGGTGTAATGGCCTAGTGTGTCTCTCAGGGCTGCCGCTGAGGAGCAAGGAGAAAGCCGGTGCGTAGTGTTCCTTCTGGGTGTACTTAGCTACCGGCTCGTTCTGGCGAGCAGTCACTCGACGTTAGCTGCAGTCTGGAAAATGGACGGTTTCCCCCTGCACACTGCTGGGCTTTTGGCAGCTGCAGGGACACCTAACTCACTCGACCTAGCCCCTCCAATATTTCGTGCCATTCGCACAGTGCGCCACACCCCGGCTACCAAGTTATTCAGAGGAGGGGCCACAGTCCTCCTTGTGTCCCTTTCGGTGCGGGAGAACCTATGGGTACGTGGGGCCGTGCTCAACTTTGAGACTGGGACCTTCAGAGCACTGTAGTACCTCCCAACTGGAAAGAAGGATGGTTCAACGTGAAAGCTGCCTGAAATACAGTGCTCTGTCAGCCCACGCGTGCCTGCTGGCATGTCTTTGGAAGGAAAGTGGGCTTTCCTTGAGAGGCATAGTGTGTTTCCACGTCCACTCCTGAGGCACCCCAGGGTCGCCTCTACCTAAAAGGAACACTACGCTGAGCGCCAAGCTGAAGGCAAGGTCCGGGAATTGCATCCACAGCGCCGGGCAGCCATGCAGCGTTTCCCAGGGAGCCTCACTCAAAGCAGTGGCTAAACGCTAGTGTGCTTTGCAGGACTCCTGGGACGCCCGCGTCCTCACCACGTCTCATGGAAACACAGTGTGTACCGGATGCCACTTCTTAGGCGACCTACCAACATACAGGGGCCTAGGCCCTTCGGATCATCTCTTGGAATGAAGAGTGAAAGGCAAAACACCGCTCTCTTGGTCGCACAGGTGGATTGCCAGTCTTTCGAAAGTCCTCCCGAGCACAGGTCTAGCAGGTCTTAGGTGTACTGCAGGTGGTCCCCGCCGCTGAACCCGAACTGCAATGGGAAAAACCCTCGGCTCGCTGTTCATCCTGGGAACGCCAGCCTGCCCTCGCTCGCCAAGCAGACAGTCGACTTTAGATGCAGCCTGACATACGGACTTGTTGCCCCTGCAACACTGCCTAAGCTTTTGTAAGGGAAAAGGACACTTTGGCCTAACCCAAGGAATTATGTCGGTCCCGCCACTCAGCCCAAGCAGAACTCCCTTCGTGCCAAAGTTTTATCAGGGAAGGTCCAGGGGGCTGCGTGAGTCTCTTTTCGTTGCTCAGAAACTACCCGTCCGTGGGCTGTGCCAAGTCTGGCATCGGGACCTAAGGAGGGAAGCGTTATTTTCCCAACGGGAAAGCAGGCCACCTGCGGCCTCCAACTTAAGTGAAAACCAATGCGGTTGCCCGTCATCTCTACACAGTGGCAAGGCCGACTGAGGGAGAGGCAGCTTTCCTCGATTAACACAGTGTTTCCTACTCGTGGCAGGAGGCCTCCAGCAGCCCTCTTCACATAACGGGAAAAGCAGACCTGTCCCCCAGGCTCAACGTAATGTCCGGGTTTCCATCCACGGGTGGCCGTGTGCAAACGATTTCCATGACCCCGGCCGGCAAGGTAGGGCATTCAGGCCAGTGTGCCCTTCCTAGGACTCCCGCCGCCTCACCATGTCCCTTGGAAGAACGCTGTGTGCTCAGTGACTCTTCTTGGCCGACTGCGCACCGTGCCGCTACCTGGGTACTCCGGGTCGTCTCTTTGAGTGCACCGTGGAAGGCAAGGCAGTGTTTTCGTCGTTGGATCGATAGACTGACAAGTCTTTCAAATGTGCCCCGACCAGAGTTCTGGAAAGTCCTCGGTGTAATGCCAGTGGCTCTCAGGGCGGACCCTGAGCTGCAGTGAAACAACTCTGTGCTTCGTGTTCCTTCTCGCTTTACACACCTGCCGTCTCTCTCTGCCAAGCAGAAACACGACTTTTAGATGCAGCCTGGAAAATCAACCGTTTCCTCCTGAGCCCTGCTAGTCTTTTGGCAGGTTCAAGGCCACCTAGACCTCCCTAGCGCCTTAAATCGCTTAGGTCATCCGCACAGTGCAAATCTCCCTGCCTAAATAAAACATTATTCTGAGAAGGTAGCACAGTGCTCCTCGTGCCTCTTTTGGTTCTTCAGAAACGACCCGTACGTGGGCTGGGTTCAACTTTGATACTGGGGCCTTATGAGAAACGGAGGAATTCCCTAGTTGAACGAGGAATCCTCGTAGCCTCCAAGGTGCCTACATAGGGCGTTCTGCGAGTCCTTCCCTGCGTGCTGGAATGTGCCTCAAAGGAAAGGGTGCTTTACAGGAAAGACAAAAGGTGTTTCCACTTCCTTGCCTGAGGCATGCCAGAGCCCCCTTTACATACAGGGCGATCTACGCTGATCACCAAGATCAAAACAAAGTCCAGGACGGCAGCCACAGTGCTGGCAGGCAGGCAGCATTTGCCCAGAAGCCTTAGTCATGGCAGTGGCTTAACGCTAGTGTGCCGCTCAGGACTCCTAGGACTCCTGGGTCCTCACCCCCTGGGCGTGGAAAAACACTGTGTACCCAATGCCTCTTCTTAGGCGACCTACCCAAACACAGGTCCCTAGGCCCCTTCGGATCATTTCTCTGCATGGCGAAGGAAAGGCAACGCTCTGCTCTCTCTCTTCGGTGCCCATGGAGATTGCCAGGCTTTCAACAGGCCTCCCGAGCACAGGCCTAGCAGGTCTCAGGTGTAATGCAAAAGGTCCCCACTGCTGGACCACTGCTGCAATGACAAAACGCTGTGGTTATTGTTCAGACTGGGAACCCTTACCTGCCGTCTTCTCTCTGCCAAGCAGAAGGCCGACTACAGAGGCAGCCCGACAAACGTACAATTTGCCCCTTGAACGCTACCTCGGGTTTTCTGAGCTACAGGGACCATTTGGCCTATCCCCGGGAATCGTGTCCTTGAAGCCATTCAGCCCATGCCGGAGCCCCTTGGCGCCAAAGTTTTATCAGGGAAGGTCCAGCGTGCTGCTTGAGTCTCTCTTGGTTGGTCAGAAACTACAGGTGCATGTGCTGGGTTCAATTTTGATATTGGTTACCTAGAGCGAAGAGCATTACTTTCCCAGCGGGAGAGCTGAAAGTGCGGCCTCAGAGCGTCCTGAGACACAGTGTGGTTGCTCGTGTTCTCTTCACAAGTAGAATGGCTATGTGAGGGAAAGGGAGCTCTCCTAGAGAAACACTCTGCTTTCTGTACCGTGCAGGAGGCCTCCCGGCGCCCTATATACATAAAGGGAACACTGTGCTGTTCCGCGAGGACCAAAGTAAGGTTCAGGTATTCCCTCCACGAACTGAGGCGTGCAGAGGCTTTCCACGAAACCTTAGGCAAGTAGTGCATGAATGTTCGTGGGCCTTTCCCAGGACCCCCGCTGCCTCAGCATGTCCCCTGGAAGAACACTGTGTACCGAGTACTCTTCTTGGCCCCCTGAGCACCGTGCCGCTACCAAAGCCCTCCGGATCATCTCTTTGCATGCCGAGTGAGAGGCAACACACTCTTTTCTTTGTTGGCTAGCTAGATAGCCAAGACATTCAAAAGTGCTCCCCGAACAGAGGTGTAGAAGGTCTTAGGTGTAATGGCCTAGTGTGTCTCTCAGGGCTGCCGCTGAGGAGCAAGGAGAAAGCCGGTGCGTAGTGTTCCTTCTGGGTGTACTTAGCTACCGGCTCGTTCTGGCGAGCAGTCACTCGACGTTAGCTGCAGTCTGGAAAATGGACGGTTTCCCCCTGCACACTGCTGGGCTTTTGGCAGCTGCAGGGACACCTAACTCACTCGACCTAGCCCCTCCAATATTTCGTGCCATTCGCACAGTGCGCCACACCCCGGCTACCAAGTTATTCAGAGGAGGGGCCACAGTCCTCCTTGTGTCCCTTTCGGTGCGGGAGAACCTATGGGTACGTGGGGCCGTGCTCAACTTTGAGACTGGGACCTTCAGAGCACTGTAGTACCTCCCAACTGGAAAGAAGGATGGTTCAACGTGAAAGCTGCCTGAAATACAGTGCTCTGTCAGCCCACGCGTGCCTGCTGGCATGTCTTTGGAAGGAAAGTGGGCTTTCCTTGAGAGGCATAGTGTGTTTCCACGTCCACTCCTGAGGCACCCCAGGGTCGCCTCTACCTAAAAGGAACACTACGCTGAGCGCCAAGCTGAAGGCAAGGTCCGGGAATTGCATCCACAGCGCCGGGCAGCCATGCAGCGTTTCCCAGGGAGCCTCACTCAAAGCAGTGGCTAAACGCTAGTGTGCTTTGCAGGACTCCTGGGACGCCCGCGTCCTCACCACGTCTCATGGAAACACAGTGTGTACCGGATGCCACTTCTTAGGCGACCTACCAACATACAGGGGCCTAGGCCCTTCGGATCATCTCTTGGAATGAAGAGTGAAAGGCAAAACACCGCTCTCTTGGTCGCACAGGTGGATTGCCAGTCTTTCGAAAGTCCTCCCGAGCACAGGTCTAGCAGGTCTTAGGTGTACTGCAGGTGGTCCCCGCCGCTGAACCCGAACTGCAATGGGAAAAACCCTCGGCTCGCTGTTCATCCTGGGAACGCCAGCCTGCCCTCGCTCGCCGAGCAGACAGTCGACTTTAGATGCAGCCTGACATACGGACTTGTTGCCCCTGCAACACTGCCTAAGCTTTTGTAAGGGAAAAGGACACTTTGGCCTAACCCAAGGAATTATGTCGGTCCCGCCACTCAGCCCAAGCAGAACTCCCTTCGTGCCAAAGTTTTATCAGGGAAGGTCCAGGGGGCTGCGTGAGTCTCTTTTCGTTGCTCAGAAACTACCCGTCCGTGGGCTGTGCCAAGTCTGGCATCGGGACCTAAGGAGGGAAGCGTTATTTTCCCAACGGGAAAGCAGGCCACCTGCGGCCTCCAACTTAAGTGAAAACCAATGCGGTTGCCCGTCATCTCTACACAGTGGCAAGGCCGACTGAGGGAGAGGCAGCTTTCCTCGATTAACACAGTGTTTCCTACTCGTGGCAGGAGGCCTCCAGCAGCCCTCTTCACATAACGGGAAAAGCAGACCTGTCCCCCAGGCTCAACGTAATGTCCGGGTTTCCATCCACGGGTGGCCGTGTGCAAACGATTTCCATGACCCCGGCCGGGAAGGTAGGGCATTCAGGCCAGTGTGCCCTTCCTAGGACTCCCGCCGCCTCACCATGTCCCTTGGAAGAACGCTGTGTGCTCAGTGACTCTTCTTGGCCGACTGCGCACCGTGCCGCTACCTGGGTACTCCGGGTCGTCTCTTTGAGTGCACCGTGGAAGGCAAGGCAGTGTTTTCGTCGTTGGATCGATAGACTGACAAGTCTTTCAAATGTGCCCCGACCAGAGTTCTGGAAAGTCCTCGGTGTAATGCCAGTGGCTCTCAGGGCGGACCCTGAGCTGCAGTGAAACAACTCTGTGCTTCGTGTTCCTTCTCGCTTTACACACCTGCCGTCTCTCTCTGCCAAGCAGAAACACGACTTTTAGATGCAGCCTGGAAAATCAACCGTTTCCTCCTGAGCCCTGCTAGTCTTTTGGCAGGTTCAAGGCCACCTAGACCTCCCTAGCGCCTTAAATCGCTTAGGTCATCCGCACAGTGCAAATCTCCCTGCCTAAATAAAACATTATTCTGAGAAGGTAGCACAGTGCTCCTCGTGCCTCTTTTGGTTCTTCAGAAACGACCCGTACGTGGGCTGGGTTCAACTTTGATACTGGGGCCTTATGAGAAACGGAGGAATTCCCTAGTTGAACGAGGAATCCTCGTAGCCTCCAAGGTGCCTACATAGGGCGTTCTGCGAGTCCTTCCCTGCGTGCTGGAATGTGCCTCAAAGGAAAGGGTGCTTTACAGGAAAGACAAAAGGTGTTTCCACTTCCTTGCCTGAGGCATGCCAGAGCCCCCTTTACATACAGGGCGATCTGCGCTGATCACCAAGATCAAAACAAAGTCCAGGACGGCAGCCACAGTGCTGGCAGGCAGGCAGCATTTGCCCAGAAGCCTTAGTCATGGCAGTGGCTTAACGCTAGTGTGCCGCTCAGGACTCCTAGGACTCCTGGGTCCTCACCCCCTGGGCGTGGAAAAACACTGGGTACCCAATGCCTCTTCTTAGGCGACCTACCCAAACACAGGTCCCTAGGCCCCTTCGGATCATTTCTCTGCATGGAGAAGGAAAGGCAACGCTCTGCTCTCTCTCTTCGGTGCCCATGGAGATTGCCAGGCTTTCAACAGGCCTCCCGAGCACAGGCCTAGCAGGTCTCAGGTGTAATGCAAAAGGTCCCCACTGCTGGACCACTGCTGCAATGACAAAACGCTGTGGTTATTGTTCAGACTGGGAACCCTTACCTGCCGTCTTCTCTCTGCCAAGCAGAAGGCCGACTACAGAGGCAGCCCGACAAACGTACAATTTGCCCCTTGAACGCTACCTCGGGTTTTCTGAGCTACAGGGACCATTTGGCCTATCCCCGGGAATCGTGTCCTTGAAGCCATTCAGCCCATGCCGGAGCCCCTTGGCGCCAAAGTTTTATCAGGGAAGGTCCAGCGTGCTGCTTGAGTCTCTCTTGGTTGGTCAGAAACTACAGGTGCATGTGCTGGGTTCAATTTTGATATTGGTTACCTAGAGCGAAGAGCATTACTTTCCCAGCGGGAGAGCTGAAAGTGCGGCCTCAGAGCGTCCTGAGACACAGTGTGGTTGCTCGTGTTCTCTTCACAAGTAGAATGGCTATGTGAGGGAAAGGGAGCTCTCCTAGAGAAACACTCTGCTTTCTGTACCGTGCAGGAGGCCTCCCGGCGCCCTATATACATAAAGGGAACACTGTGCTGTTCCGCGAGGACCAAAGTAAGGTTCAGGTATTCCCTCCACGAACTGAGGCGTGCAGAGGCTTTCCACGAAACCTTAGGCAAGTAGTGCATGAATGTTCGTGGGCCTTTCCCAGGACCCCCGCTGCCTCAGCATGTCCCCTGGAAGAACACTGTGTACCGAGTACTCTTCTTGGCCCCCTGAGCACCGTGCCGCTACCAAAGCCCTCCGGATCATCTCTTTGCATGCCGAGTGAGAGGCAACACACTCTTTTCTTTGTTGGCTAGCTAGATAGCCAAGACATTCAAAAGTGCTCCCCGAACAGAGGTGTAGAAGGTCTTAGGTGTAATGGCCTAGTGTGTCTCTCAGGGCTGCCGCTGAGGAGCAAGGAGAAAGCCGGTGCGTAGTGTTCCTTCTGGGTGTACTTAGCTACCGGCTCGTTCTGGCGAGCAGTCACTCGACGTTAGCTGCAGTCTGGAAAATGGACGGTTTCCCCCTGCACACTGCTGGGCTTTTGGCAGCTGCAGGGACACCTAACTCACTCGACCTAGCCCCTCCAATATTTCGTGCCATTCGCACAGTGCGCCACACCCCGGCTACCAAGTTATTCAGAGGAGGGGCCACAGTCCTCCTTGTGTCCCTTTCGGTGCGGGAGAACCTATGGGTACGTGGGGCCGTGCTCAACTTTGAGACTGGGACCTTCAGAGCACTGTAGTACCTCCCAACTGGAAAGAAGGATGGTTCAACGTGAAAGCTGCCTGAAATACAGTGCTCTGTCAGCCCACGCGTGCCTGCTGGCATGTCTTTGGAAGGAAAGTGGGCTTTCCTTGAGAGGCATAGTGTGTTTCCACGTCCACTCCTGAGGCACCCCAGGGTCGCCTCTACCTAAAAGGAACACTACGCTGAGCGCCAAGCTGAAGGCAAGGTCCGGGAATTGCATCCACAGCGCCGGGCAGCCATGCAGCGTTTCCCAGGGAGCCTCACTCAAAGCAGTGGCTAAACGCTAGTGTGCTTTGCAGGACTCCTGGGACGCCCGCGTCCTCACCACGTCTCATGGAAACACAGTGTGTACCGGATGCCACTTCTTAGGCGACCTACCAACATACAGGGGCCTAGGCCCTTCGGATCATCTCTTGGAATGAAGAGTGAAAGGCAAAACACCGCTCTCTTGGT
>NW_028121739.1:0-29758 GCF_965194805.1 Balaenoptera borealis | reverse complement strand
TAACAATAATAGTGCTGAGTGAAATAGCATCAGCTACAGGAACCCGAAAAAAACAAACATACATTTTGAAAAATATATGTTTTAAAATAAATGCTGCGATTTCAAATTGGTGATTATCTTCATACACAGGATGGGATGTTAGAATCAGAGCTTCTTAAGCAAGAAGGGACCCTGGTCCCTTTCTCCAACCTCTTCCTTTTACAGATAAGGAAACCAATTTGCAGGACTCTTATGTCTTCCTAGTCCCCACTAAATAGCAACATTATGTCCATGCCATTGCTTACAGAAATGGTATTATATTATTCAGTAAAGTGACATGGAAAGGACGTATTATTCAATGGTATTACCACCTCCCAAATTCAGAAATTCAGATCCTAAGGGGTCTACATAGGACCTGCTCAACGTGGTGCCAACACCATTGCCAGGAGTTCCTCCTCACTGGGAGCCAGAAATGGGTTAAGGTAAGCTGTGATGTTAGTGTCCCTATCCTGAACCCTCCTACTCCAAGCTGCACCTCCCAGGGTGCATATACTCTTTGGCAAACGTGCCTGCCGCTCTGTCAGATAAAGACCTGAGAGCGAAAAAGCTGATGACGCTGTGAAGTTGAGATTAGCCCCAGAGACCCTCCAAAATGCACAGTTCCTCACAGGGTGTTCCACTGTTTGAACTGGGGACACTTTTAGCACCCAGTTCCATCTGTAGACTCTGCTGTGCTAAGAGCAGCCTCAAGGTTCAGAGAACTCTCCAACTACGTTGGACAGTTTTAGGCAACTTGTTCCCTCTGCATCCTGCCTCATTAAATTTGTTTTGGTAAAAGCATTCAGGCAGACTCCTAGAAAATGATCTCCTTTTACTTCTATCCACCCAAGTGTGCCCTACATCATCTTCCCCATCTCATCTGCTAAGAAAGTGTTCCAGGACAAAGGCCCATTATTATGCAGCTGAGTGGGGGTCCAAAGGCTGCATGCATGAGACTGCTTTCCCAACACTATAGCTAGCATCATATTTTTTTTTAATAAATTTATTTATTTAATTTATTTATTTTTGGCTGCGTCGGGTCTTCGTTGCTGCACGTGGGCTTCCTCTAGTTGCGGCGAGCGGGGGCTACTCTTTGTTGCGGTGTGTGGGCTTCTCATTGCGGTGGCTTCTTTTGTTGCAGAGCATGGGCTCTAGGTGCGTGGGCTTCAGTAGTTGTAGCACACGGGCTCAGTAGTTGCGGCGTGCGGGCTTCGTTGCTCCGCGGCATGTGGGATCTTCCCGGACCAGGGCTCGAACCCGTGTCCCCTGCATTGGCAGGCGGATTCTTAACCACTGCGCCACCAGGGAAGCCCTAGCATCATATTTAAGAGTGAAAAACAGAATGTTTTTCCTGTAAGATCAGAAACGAAGGGAGTGATGTCATGAAAATGGTGAAATAGGAGTTTTCTACTGTCTCCCCGCCTTAAGAACATACATTTTGACATGCATCCACAGGCAAGAATACCTTTGCAGAAGTCCTGGAGTCCAGCAGAGAAGTTTCAGCATGCTGTTGGAGCAAAAGAAATCCAAGATTGGATGCACTGACGAGGGTAAGAGGAACCTTTCACTTTGCCTGTGTCTCTCCTCTCCCAAGGCAGCACAGCTCGGTGCCATGAGAAACCATGTCAGCCAGTGATTTCTCCCACAGGGAAAAGTGGGAACGTGTGAGTGAGGACCTGGCTTCTCCAGCTGTGTGTGACACTGCCAAAGAGCCCCACTTCTTTCTCATCCCGTCCAGAATACGGAGTGTGCCGCATGACTGGGGAGCAGGGAGCAACAGTACCCAGGGTTCTTGGAAGGCATAATAGGGATGTGGAACCTACTCAACACATCAGAGACTCAATCAGGAAGCCAGCCCGTGAGCCTCTAGGGATGCCTCACTTGTGGACACCCCCAAGTGACCCATGGGCACCCCCAATGCTCTGCTGACCTCACCCACACACATCCCACCCCATGTTTAGCTCCCTGGGCATGCACCTGAGGGCAGCAAGTGTGAGCCTTTGTAGACAGCTAGGGAGCATGCACAGAAAGCTGGCCAGGCTCTGTGGGATTGAGGGAAAGCATGCAAGATTGAGCATTTAGCATTGCCCTAGGGAAAACAAACAAAAGAGTGTCAGCACCCAGTGTGGCTTTTGTGAGAAGTCATCAATCTTAGTAATTCCCCCCAAGAGGAAACAAGAGGTGTGGATCAGGAGTATCTACAGAAAAGGTTTGAGAAAACCTCAGAATCCCTAACAGGGTTGATGAAATGTATTTCTCTCCTGAAGCCAGTCAGTAAAGACTGAAGGAGGTGACTACTTCTTCAAATGTGAAGACATCGGTGCAAGGCATGAAGAACCAAGGAAACATGACACCACCAAAGGAACACAATAATCTTCCAATAACTGACGCCAAAGAATGGAGACCTGCAATTTGCCCAATAAAGAATTCAAAACAGTTGTTTTCAGGAAGCTCAGTGAGTTGCCAGGAAACACAGAAAGACAATTCAACAAAATCAGGAGAAAAATACATGAACAAAATGAGAAGTTTAACAGAGAGATAGAAATCATAAAAAAAGAACCAAACAGAAATCCTGGAGCTGACGAATACAATGAATGAAATGAAAAATGCAATACAGAATGTCAACAGCAAACTTTATCAAGCAGAAGAAAGAGTCTGTGAAGTAGAAGCCAGGTCACTTGAGGTTATCCAGTCAGAAGAGAACAAAGAAACAAAGAATGAAAAAGCTTGAAGAAAGCCTACATAAAATATGGGAAACCAAATTGAAAAACTTTTGGCTGGCCTAACAATAAGGAAAGAGATAAGACTCAAATCAAATTATGAGTGAAAGAGGAGACGTTACAACTGATACCACAGAAATCCATAGGGTCATAAGAGACTGCTGGAAACGACTATATGCCAACAAATTGGATAACCTAGAGGAAATGAATAAATTCCTAGAAACATACAACTTACCAAGACTGAATCATGAAGAAATAGAAAATATGAAAAGACCGGTAACAGTAAGAAGACTGAATCAATTAGAAGATGTGATACACACACACACACACACACACACACACACACACATACACACACACAATGGAATATTATTCAGCCATAAAATGGAAGGAAATCGTGCCATTTGCTACAACATGGATGAATCTTCAGGGCATTATGCTAACAGAAATAAGTCAGACAGAGAGGGGCAAGTACTGTACCGTATAATCTCACTTATATGTGGAATGTAAAAAGGTGGAACCTATAGAAACAGAGAGTAGAATAGTCCTTCTTAAGGACAATGGGCAGTAGACAGTTCAAAAACAACCAAGCACTCAGTAACACAAGGCATCCTGAACGGGACAGGTGCCCTGAGACACCTCAGGAAATGGAAATAAAAGCAAAAATAAACAAATGAGACCTACTCAAACTTAAAAGATTTTCCACAGCAAAGAAAACCATCAACAAAACAAAAAGGCCACCTACTGAATGGAAGAAAATATTTGCAAATGATACGTCCGATGATGGTTTTTTCAAACAATTGTTATTGGAGTATAGTTGATTTACAATGTTGCGTTAGTTTCAGGTGTACAGCAAAGTGAATCAGTTATACATATACATATATCTACTCATTTTAGATTCTTTTCCCAAATAGGTCATTACAGAGTATTCAGTAGAGTTGCCTGTGCTATACAGTAGGTCCTTACTAGTTATCTATTTTATATATAGTAGTGTGTATCTGCCAATCCCAATCTCCCAGTTTATCCCTCCCCGCCCCCCGCCCCCGCTTACCCCCCTGGTAACCATAAGTTTGTTTTCTACATCTGGGACTCTATTTCTGTTTTGTATATGAGTTCATTTGTACCATTTTTTTACGATTCCACATATAAGTGATGGCATATGATATTTGTCTTTCTGTGTCTGACTTACTTCACTTAGTATGACAATATCTAGGTCCATCCATGTTGCTACAAATGGTATTATTTCCTCCTTTTTTATGGCTGAGTAATATTCCATTGTATATATACATATGTACCACATCTTCTTTATCCATTAACAGTTGATGGACGTTTGGGTGGCTTCCATGTCTTGGCTCTTGTAAATAGTGCTGCTATGAACATTGGGGTGCATGGATCTGCTCGAATTAGAGATGGAAGGGACACTCCCTGGAGAAGGGTAAGACTTTGAATGGCTAGTGTTGGGGAGAGAGTGGGCGTGTTTTGTCTGTTTGGAGGAGAGTTGCATCATGGGAGACAGGAGACTGACGTTGGCAATATTGTCTGAAAACCTACATGATGGACTAATACACGGAAAGCCCTCGAAACAGCGTATGGCACATAGGAAGTGCCAGCTATTACTACGGAGTCCAGTAGCCAGAGGGTGGACCTTGCTGGGTTCTGTGGCTTGGCCCCTCGCCATCCACTCCAACCTTCATCCGGTGAGCCCTGTTCAACGGCGCAACTGTTCTTACATATGTCTCCCCAACGTGACAGGGAGCCCCTGAGGGAGGGATGTGTCCAGGCTCCCCGCTGGGTCCCCCAGGGCAGACAGGCAGGTGAGAGAGACAGGCGGAGACCAGGTCTACCCAGACGGTCAAAAACTGACTCAGAGCCAGAACCGAGAGAAACTGGAAGGGAGGGAAGGCGAGCCAGGGATGCCCCCGACCCCAGGGAAGGGGCAGCCGCTGCCGGGGCCTCTCCGCCTCCACTCGGGAGGGAAGGCTGCCGGGCCTGGAGGTGCAGGGTGGAGAGGACTCTCCAGCCAAGGGGTGGGGATCACGTGGCCCGGACTGAAGTCCCTGCCCCTCCTCGGGCTCTGGCCCTGGTCCAGTCTCCTCCCGTTGCAGCAGTGGTCGCTGGCAGACACCCACACCCCCCCAGGCAGTGCTGCCCCCAGCCCTGCCGTCACCCCGGCTGTACCTTTCCTGTCGACTTGACCCCCTTCCCGACACAGAAGTAGACCAGCACCCAGCAGACACAGGGTCACCTCCCAGCTGAGGGCCCCCGGAACCTCCAGCCCCCCGGAGAGCCGCAAGACTTTGTTCCTGGGGGAGGGAAAGCCCATGAGGGCTGTGCCAGCAAAGGGCCAGGAGACTGGGGGTGGCCCTGGGGTGGCGCCCCCCGCCGCCCCCGAAGCCGCAGCCCTTGAATCCAGCCGGTCTCCCCCATGCACCTGGCCGGCCTGGGCCAAGCCTGCAGCCTGGAGTCGCTGCAGTCTGTGTCCCCGGAGCCTTGGAGCCGCTGGCGGCCCGGCCCCACGCCGTCCCCAGCGGGCCCAGCAGCAGTCCCCCCGCTTCCCTCCCCAGGCGGGCAGGCACCGCCCGCTCCGCATCCCTGGCCTCATCCCCCCAGGGCCGGGCCCCGACACACGCACGCGTGCACATGCACGCACATGCACACGCACGCGTGCACACGCACACACATGCAGACTTGAGCTACGTGTGGGAGACCAGAGGGCTGGCCGGGCCTGGCCCAGAGGTGCCCGACTTCCTTCCAGAACTCGATGACAGGGACCTGTGCTCAGCAGGCTGGTCACATGTGAAGTTGGCCCGGCTGGCACTGACACAGACTTCGAAGGGCACGGGGCTCGCCTGGGGTTTGCAGGCTTGGCTGGGAAAGAGTTACGTGCCCAAAGGCCTTAGGAGGTGGGGCGCGGGTCTGTTTGGACATGCGCACTGGGGAGCTCCAGCCACACTAAGGGGAGGAGCGTCACCTGGAGGCCTCATGGCTAAGCCGCTTACGGGGTGTCTGGGCCCGAGGTAGGCCGGTTAGCGGGACCAGACCCTGTGGGTGTCTGTTTGCGCAGGCTCATTGGGGTTACACAGCGCTCTGAGGTGTGGAGCTGCATGAGGGGGCGCCCATTGGCTGGAGAGCCTGCAGGCTCTGTCGGTGGGAACCAGTCACGAGTCAGGAGGCATTAGCAGGGGTCTGTGTGCGCAGGCGCTCTGGGAATCCCGAGTTGCAGGGGGCGTTAGGGGGTTGGGTCTTGTGAGGGAGCGTTTTGTTCTTCCCCAACTCGTAGCGAGGGTGGAAGCGGTTCTAGATGGAGTCTGAGGCAGATGGTGGAGGAGCCATGAGGGCAGCAGACGAAGGCGCAGGTGCCGCGGCCGTTGCAGTGGGAGCAGCACGTGGTGGCCAGGGTGACCCCGGTGACCCAGTCAATCCTGGCGACCCTGGAGACCCTAGCAACCCTGGCGTCGCAGGAGAGGCAGGTGGCGCAGCCGGTGGCCTTGTGCAGATCCAGCGGGCAGCCCACGCAGCAGGGCCACGTAGAGACGCAGCACCCGGGGCCGGAGGTCCGGGTCAGCAGGCGCTACAGTGGTATCCTTTTGCAGGAGCCCCAGTGGGCCGGGCGGCCAGGGGCTGGGCTGGAGGTGGTTTGGGGGGAGGGGCTGCAGGCGGTGGGGCCTGAAGTGTAGAAGGAGGGAACTCTGGGCGGCTGGAGGGTATGGGCCAAGGGTGGTCTGGGCTGACGGGATGGTGGTGGGGAAAACCAGCCTGAGGGAAACCGGAGGGTAGGGGTGGTGATGTCCAGGGTGGCCTCAGTGTATAGGGTGGGAGGTTGTGGACGGCCTAAGGGGTGGTCTGGGGGGGAAGCCGGGGGGTGGGGGGTGAAGGCGGGTCTCAGTGAGGAGGAAGCCTGACGCACAGGCGAAATCAGTAGTGTGGATGGTGCCTTAACCATATCTCCACCAGCACCCTTACTGTGCTTTTCCCAGCGCCCTTGGACGCGGAGATCGCCCGCGGGTTCCTGACTGTATACTTTCGAGTCCCACCGCCCATTCAGAAGGAGCTCGACGTGGAGGGCAGCGTCCTGGTCATGTCGGTTCTAGAGGGTGCTGGTGGGGGGGTGGTGGCAGGTGGCCAGAGCCAGGCTCAGCCCCGGTGGAGCTGTAATGGAGGGTTAAGCCTAAAGAAGAAGTGTGCTGCTCTGGGATTGTCGGTGTGGGGGGACAGGGAGGGACGTGCTCTTCCCCACGCACTTGAATTTTATTTTTTCCTCCCTTTTAGCCGATTGACTGCTGAAGACCTTGGCCAACTGCGAACTTCCATCACCTCCTGTCTGAACCTGGTTTCCCAGGTGGTTCAGATCATCCAGGACGTTGTGCCCCCCTTTTTTGTCATGCCTCAGCAGCCCAGAAGGGGCTAACGCTAACTTATGTGTCCTGTCCTTGGCGTCCTTCCCTAGGGCATCGCTTTCTTCAGTGGTCACCACTTTGTTGTTGCGGCTTCGTCTTTTGCCTGTACTGGCCCTTGGGCGCTCAGGGTCCACGTATTTCGTTTGGTGATTAAATGGTAACTGCAGAAAATACACCTGAGCTGCTGTTCTGTGTCTGAGTTTAGTTTTAGCTTCTGCACCTCCTAATATTCTTGCATTTGTCCTCAGGTTGGAGGGGAGGTCTGGGATTCAGCTATTCAAGTAGTACACGTAATTGAAGACAATGTAAGAAGTGGAACAAAAAGAAAATGGTGTCCTGCCATCCAGTGTTAATTCTGGAATATTTTCTTAGTTTTATAGTTACATTTTTATATTAACATATAACGCCAGAATACTAAGTAGGAATTTGTGGCTTACCGACCTTGTTTCAGATCTGCAAAGAAAAGTGCTGGGCAGTTGGTTAAGTGTTTGGGGTGAGGTGATTAGCTCCCTCTAAAACAGCTTGTATTCTGCAACCTTGCTAAACTCACTAGTTGATAGTAATAGCTCTTTTTATAAATCCCATGGGCCTTTCTCCATATACAATCATTCTGTCTGTAAACAAAGGCACATTTACTTCTTCCTTTCCAATCGATGCATTTTAACTGATTTCTGTCGTAATGGTTTGGATTGTCCTGCTTCTTTGCATGCCCGGTAAATTTAGATTGGGTGCTAGGCATTATAAGATTTCCCTTGGGTGCTGGATGTTTTTCTATTCCTAAACTTATTCTTGAGCTTTGTCCTGGGAGCCTATTAAGTTCCTTGGAAACAGTTTGAACCTCTTGAGTCTTACTTTTTTAAGATTTGCTTTGTGGGACCAGAGCAGAGCTCAGTGTAGGATTAATTTAATTAACTGAAATCTTCAGTGTTCGAGAAGGCTATAGTTAGAAACAAGGACTCTTACACACTATCAGAGTGGTGGTAAAATCTATCTGGACATTTGATTGGCATTTCCTATTAAATATTAAGATATGCATATCCTTTGACCCACCTTTGGGAATCTATCACAGAAAAACTCTTGTGTATGTGCACAAGGCAGAATTGACCACAGTGTTAATTACAGCGTTGTTTGTCATTGTGAAAAATTGGTAGAATGTACATCGACGGGGGAAACGTTCAGTAAATCACGGTAAGCCCGTCCTGGTGGAGTAACATACGGCAGTCCGAGCAAAGTAGGTAGCTGGGAACTAATATGGAAAGAGATTAAAGCAAATTGCAGAATTCTGGGTATGGCATATTCCTGTGTTTCAAAACATTCTGACCATATGAACATGTGGGGAAAGGCAGAGTCACCACCTGGAAGGAGCCACCCCTGCTGTCAATGTCATCCATCACTGGGCATTAGGGAAGAAACCTTTCACTATTTAGATTTGAGACTTCCATGTTGTTTAAATATTTTCATAAGGAATTATTAGTTTTGAAATGTTTTTCCTTTGGAAAATAATAGTCTGCTCCATTTTTTCCCTTTAAAACCACTTACTTACAAACTGTAATTCAGCAAAGGTCTGTGTGGGAGGATTAGGAAGAGGACAGCCCGCTGAAGTGGATGTGGAACCCCAGAGTCAGGGGATGGAAGCTGATGGGAGGGCCAGTAGCAGGGCACATGCTCTATTACGAGAAGAATCTTTCCTAGTCTTGCTTTTTAAAAAAATAACCATTAGAAATGGATTTTGAATTTGATGAAAAGTCTGCACCACTGTAGGGGACATCTATGGGTTTTGTCACCCAGCATCCGTTTCCCTTCTCTTGGTACTGGTGTCCTCATGTCACCCTAGAAAATCTCCCCTTTCTTTTTCTCTCGGCCGTTATGGTTCTGATAGAGTTGACTTCACCTCTGATTCCAGGGGTGGGCATGTGGCTCAGGCCTAGCCAATCGGAGCACTGCTTTCCGCCAGCCGTGGTGATCCCATCCAACCAGTGACACTTTTAGGGCTGCAGGGGAGGCAGGCTGGCAATGGACAGAGGGGAAGCTAGAGCAAGAAGACAGATCTCAGAGAGTCGAGTCCTGGATCCAGCCATGCCTGAAGACAGGAACTACCTCTGTACATTTCAGTTACACAGGCCCAGAAATTCTCCCTTTGGCTTAAGCCAATGTGGATATTTTTGGTTGTTTTTGTTCTACTCAGTTCCAAACCCTCCAAGGGGCTCCCTGTCAGAGTTGAAAACAAAGTCTTACAGTGGCCTGAAGAGTCCTACGTGATCCAGCCTGTATCCTCTCTGGCTTCATCCCTTCCCCTTCCCCTTCCCCTTTCCCCTTGCCTATTTGAATCCAGCCACACAGGGCTCGTTGCCCTTTATGAAAAACGAGGCCCATTCATTCCTGCCTCAGGGCCTTTGCACTGGCCTTTTCTTTTCTAGAACTCTTCATCCAGAGTTCACCTGGATTACTGAAATGTCACCCGCTCAGCGAGGCTTTGCTGGCCACCCTAGTTGAAATTGCATCCCACTTTCTCCTCACCTGCATTTCTTAACAGGTGTGGGGGGTTAGATGTAGGTAAATGCATCATGATGGAGATACAAGTGGGACAGCAAGGAGTTCCAGATTTTAAGGAGTTTGGGTGCAGTGAAACCACCGAAGAGCGTTGAACTGAGCTGCAATGTGATCTGCCTTTTTAAAACAGCTCTTTTCAGCTCCTCCTTGAGAGTAAGCTGAGGGAGGCCAGGGCAGAATGCAAGTGAAGTTGGCAACATGACAGTGGGAACACATGCTTACATATGGACACGTTTGGGTGGAGTTAAATGAAATAAGTAGGTGTTTGGAGGAATAAATAGCAAGGAGGGCAGGGGCGATCACAAGACCTGGGCACAAGGGCTGGAGGCTGGGGGCTCAGTCCTTGGGCTGATACACCTGCTACACCCACACCTTGCCTCCCTTGGTGAGTTCATCCAAGCTGATGGCTTTAAATAGAAGCTATCTATGCGGCTATCTTCCAAAGATCTATCTCCAGTGCAGACCACTTTCCGGAACTCCAGACTCCCATATCCAACTTTCAACTAGACATCTTTACTTAGATGTGAAATAGACACATCAAATCAACATGTCCAAAAGTGATCTCCTCTATTCCAGTATTCAGCCATAACAATAATAGTGCTGAGTGAAATAGCATCAGCTACAGGAACCCGAAAAAAACAAACATACATTTTGAAAAATATATGTTTTAAAATAAATGCTGCGATTTCAAATTGGTGATTATCTTCATACACAGGATGGGATGTTAGAATCAGAGCTTCTTAAGCAAGAAGGGACCCTGGTCCCTTTCTCCAACCTCTTCCTTTTACAGATAAGGAAACCAATTTGCAGGACTCTTATGTCTTCCTAGTCCCCACTAAATAGCAACATTATGTCCATGCCATTGCTTACAGAAATGGTATTATATTATTCAGTAAAGTGACATGGAAAGGACGTATTATTCAATGGTATTACCACCTCCCAAATTCAGAAATTCAGATCCTAAGGGGTCTACATAGGACCTGCTCAACGTGGTGCCAACACCATTGCCAGGAGTTCCTCCTCACTGGGAGCCAGAAATGGGTTAAGGTAAGCTGTGATGTTAGTGTCCCTATCCTGAACCCTCCTACTCCAAGCTGCACCTCCCAGGGTGCATATACTCTTTGGCAAACGTGCCTGCCGCTCTGTCAGATAAAGACCTGAGAGCGAAAAAGCTGATGACGCTGTGAAGTTGAGATTAGCCCCAGAGACCCTCCAAAATGCACAGTTCCTCACAGGGTGTTCCACTGTTTGAACTGGGGACACTTTTAGCACCCAGTTCCATCTGTAGACTCTGCTGTGCTAAGAGCAGCCTCAAGGTTCAGAGAACTCTCCAACTACGTTGGACAGTTTTAGGCAACTTGTTCCCTCTGCATCCTGCCTCATTAAATTTGTTTTGGTAAAAGCATTCAGGCAGACTCCTAGAAAATGATCTCCTTTTACTTCTATCCACCCAAGTGTGCCCTACATCATCTTCCCCATCTCATCTGCTAAGAAAGTGTTCCAGGACAAAGGCCCATTATTATGCAGCTGAGTGGGGGTCCAAAGGCTGCATGCATGAGACTGCTTTCCCAACACTATAGCTAGCATCATATTTTTTTTTAATAAATTTATTTATTTAATTTATTTATTTTTGGCTGCGTCGGGTCTTCGTTGCTGCACGTGGGCTTCCTCTAGTTGCGGCGAGCGGGGGCTACTCTTTGTTGCGGTGTGTGGGCTTCTCATTGCGGTGGCTTCTTTTGTTGCAGAGCATGGGCTCTAGGTGCGTGGGCTTCAGTAGTTGTAGCACACGGGCTCAGTAGTTGCGGCGTGCGGGCTTCGTTGCTCCGCGGCATGTGGGATCTTCCCGGACCAGGGCTCGAACCCGTGTCCCCTGCATTGGCAGGCGGATTCTTAACCACTGCGCCACCAGGGAAGCCCTAGCATCATATTTAAGAGTGAAAAACAGAATGTTTTTCCTGTAAGATCAGAAACGAAGGGAGTGATGTCATGAAAATGGTGAAATAGGAGTTTTCTACTGTCTCCCCGCCTTAAGAACATACATTTTGACATGCATCCACAGGCAAGAATACCTTTGCAGAAGTCCTGGAGTCCAGCAGAGAAGTTTCAGCATGCTGTTGGAGCAAAAGAAATCCAAGATTGGATGCACTGACGAGGGTAAGAGGAACCTTTCACTTTGCCTGTGTCTCTCCTCTCCCAAGGCAGCACAGCTCGGTGCCATGAGAAACCATGTCAGCCAGTGATTTCTCCCACAGGGAAAAGTGGGAACGTGTGAGTGAGGACCTGGCTTCTCCAGCTGTGTGTGACACTGCCAAAGAGCCCCACTTCTTTCTCATCCCGTCCAGAATACGGAGTGTGCCGCATGACTGGGGAGCAGGGAGCAACAGTACCCAGGGTTCTTGGAAGGCATAATAGGGATGTGGAACCTACTCAACACATCAGAGACTCAATCAGGAAGCCAGCCCGTGAGCCTCTAGGGATGCCTCACTTGTGGACACCCCCAAGTGACCCATGGGCACCCCCAATGCTCTGCTGACCTCACCCACACACATCCCACCCCATGTTTAGCTCCCTGGGCATGCACCTGAGGGCAGCAAGTGTGAGCCTTTGTAGACAGCTAGGGAGCATGCACAGAAAGCTGGCCAGGCTCTGTGGGATTGAGGGAAAGCATGCAAGATTGAGCATTTAGCATTGCCCTAGGGAAAACAAACAAAAGAGTGTCAGCACCCAGTGTGGCTTTTGTGAGAAGTCATCAATCTTAGTAATTCCCCCCAAGAGGAAACAAGAGGTGTGGATCAGGAGTATCTACAGAAAAGGTTTGAGAAAACCTCAGAATCCCTAACAGGGTTGATGAAATGTATTTCTCTCCTGAAGCCAGTCAGTAAAGACTGAAGGAGGTGACTACTTCTTCAAATGTGAAGACATCGGTGCAAGGCATGAAGAACCAAGGAAACATGACACCACCAAAGGAACACAATAATCTTCCAATAACTGACGCCAAAGAATGGAGACCTGCAATTTGCCCAATAAAGAATTCAAAACAGTTGTTTTCAGGAAGCTCAGTGAGTTGCCAGGAAACACAGAAAGACAATTCAACAAAATCAGGAGAAAAATACATGAACAAAATGAGAAGTTTAACAGAGAGATAGAAATCATAAAAAAAGAACCAAACAGAAATCCTGGAGCTGACGAATACAATGAATGAAATGAAAAATGCAATACAGAATGTCAACAGCAAACTTTATCAAGCAGAAGAAAGAGTCTGTGAAGTAGAAGCCAGGTCACTTGAGGTTATCCAGTCAGAAGAGAACAAAGAAACAAAGAATGAAAAAGCTTGAAGAAAGCCTACATAAAATATGGGAAACCAAATTGAAAAACT
Organism: Balaenoptera borealis; assembly: GCF_965194805.1. Lineage (NCBI taxonomy): Eukaryota > Metazoa > Chordata > Mammalia > Artiodactyla > Balaenopteridae > Balaenoptera > Balaenoptera borealis. The sequence continues at coordinate 16,697 of NW_028121739.1, read as the reverse complement.
TTTGGCTGGCCTAACAATAAGGAAAGAGATAAGACTCAAATCAAATTATGAGTGAAAGAGGAGACGTTACAACTGATACCACAGAAATCCATAGGGTCATAAGAGACTGCTGGAAACGACTATATGCCAACAAATTGGATAACCTAGAGGAAATGAATAAATTCCTAGAAACATACAACTTACCAAGACTGAATCATGAAGAAATAGAAAATATGAAAAGACCGGTAACAGTAAGAAGACTGAATCAATTAGAAGATGTGATACACACACACACACACACACACACACACACACACATACACACACACAATGGAATATTATTCAGCCATAAAATGGAAGGAAATCGTGCCATTTGCTACAACATGGATGAATCTTCAGGGCATTATGCTAACAGAAATAAGTCAGACAGAGAGGGGCAAGTACTGTACCGTATAATCTCACTTATATGTGGAATGTAAAAAGGTGGAACCTATAGAAACAGAGAGTAGAATAGTCCTTCTTAAGGACAATGGGCAGTAGACAGTTCAAAAACAACCAAGCACTCAGTAACACAAGGCATCCTGAACGGGACAGGTGCCCTGAGACACCTCAGGAAATGGAAATAAAAGCAAAAATAAACAAATGAGACCTACTCAAACTTAAAAGATTTTCCACAGCAAAGAAAACCATCAACAAAACAAAAAGGCCACCTACTGAATGGAAGAAAATATTTGCAAATGATACGTCCGATGATGGTTTTTTCAAACAATTGTTATTGGAGTATAGTTGATTTACAATGTTGCGTTAGTTTCAGGTGTACAGCAAAGTGAATCAGTTATACATATACATATATCTACTCATTTTAGATTCTTTTCCCAAATAGGTCATTACAGAGTATTCAGTAGAGTTGCCTGTGCTATACAGTAGGTCCTTACTAGTTATCTATTTTATATATAGTAGTGTGTATCTGCCAATCCCAATCTCCCAGTTTATCCCTCCCCGCCCCCCGCCCCCGCTTACCCCCCTGGTAACCATAAGTTTGTTTTCTACATCTGGGACTCTATTTCTGTTTTGTATATGAGTTCATTTGTACCATTTTTTTACGATTCCACGTATAAGTGATGGCATATGATATTTGTCTTTCTGTGTCTGACTTACTTCACTTAGTATGACAATATCTAGGTCCATCCATGTTGCTACAAATGGTATTATTTCCTCCTTTTTTATGGCTGAGTAATATTCCATTGTATATATACATATGTACCACATCTTCTTTATCCATTAACAGTTGATGGACGTTTGGGTGGCTTCCATGTCTTGGCTCTTGTAAATAGTGCTGCTATGAACATTGGGGTGCATGGATCTGCTCGAATTAGAGATGGAAGGGACACTCCCTGGAGAAGGGTAAGACTTTGAATGGCTAGTGTTGGGGAGAGAGTGGGCGTGTTTTGTCTGTTTGGAGGAGAGTTGCATCATGGGAGACAGGAGACTGACGTTGGCAATATTGTCTGAAAACCTACATGATGGACTAATACACGGAAAGCCCTCGAAACAGCGTATGGCACATAGGAAGTGCCAGCTATTACTACGGAGTCCAGTAGCCAGAGGGTGGACCTTGCTGGGTTCTGTGGCTTGGCCCCTCGCCATCCACTCCAACCTTCATCCGGTGAGCCCTGTTCAACGGCGCAACTGTTCTTACATATGTCTCCCCAACGTGACAGGGAGCCCCTGAGGGAGGGATGTGTCCAGGCTCCCCGCTGGGTCCCCCAGGGCAGACAGGCAGGTGAGAGAGACAGGCGGAGACCAGGTCTACCCAGACGGTCAAAAACTGACTCAGAGCCAGAACCGAGAGAAACTGGAAGGGAGGGAAGGCGAGCCAGGGATGCCCCCGACCCCAGGGAAGGGGCAGCCGCTGCCGGGGCCTCTCCGCCTCCACTCGGGAGGGAAGGCTGCCGGGCCTGGAGGTGCAGGGTGGAGAGGACTCTCCAGCCAAGGGGTGGGGATCACGTGGCCCGGACTGAAGTCCCTGCCCCTCCTCGGGCTCTGGCCCTGGTCCAGTCTCCTCCCGTTGCAGCAGTGGTCGCTGGCAGACACCCACACCCCCCCAGGCAGTGCTGCCCCCAGCCCTGCCGTCACCCCGGCTGTACCTTTCCTGTCGACTTGACCCCCTTCCCGACACAGAAGTAGACCAGCACCCAGCAGACACAGGGTCACCTCCCAGCTGAGGGCCCCCGGAACCTCCAGCCCCCCGGAGAGCCGCAAGACTTTGTTCCTGGGGGAGGGAAAGCCCATGAGGGCTGTGCCAGCAAAGGGCCAGGAGACTGGGGGTGGCCCTGGGGTGGCGCCCCCCGCCGCCCCCGAAGCCGCAGCCCTTGAATCCAGCCGGTCTCCCCCATGCACCTGGCCGGCCTGGGCCAAGCCTGCAGCCTGGAGTCGCTGCAGTCTGTGTCCCCGGAGCCTTGGAGCCGCTGGCGGCCCGGCCCCACGCCGTCCCCAGCGGGCCCAGCAGCAGTCCCCCCGCTTCCCTCCCCAGGCGGGCAGGCACCGCCCGCTCCGCATCCCTGGCCTCATCCCCCCAGGGCCGGGCCCCGACACACGCACGCGTGCACATGCACGCACATGCACACGCACGCGTGCACACGCACACACATGCAGACTTGAGCTACGTGTGGGAGACCAGAGGGCTGGCCGGGCCTGGCCCAGAGGTGCCCGACTTCCTTCCAGAACTCGATGACAGGGACCTGTGCTCAGCAGGCTGGTCACATGTGAAGTTGGCCCGGCTGGCACTGACACAGACTTCGAAGGGCACGGGGCTCGCCTGGGGTTTGCAGGCTTGGCTGGGAAAGAGTTACGTGCCCAAAGGCCTTAGGAGGTGGGGCGCGGGTCTGTTTGGACATGCGCACTGGGGAGCTCCAGCCACACTAAGGGGAGGAGCGTCACCTGGAGGCCTCATGGCTAAGCCGCTTACGGGGTGTCTGGGCCCGAGGTAGGCCGGTTAGCGGGACCAGACCCTGTGGGTGTCTGTTTGCGCAGGCTCATTGGGGTTACACAGCGCTCTGAGGTGTGGAGCTGCATGAGGGGGCGCCCATTGGCTGGAGAGCCTGCAGGCTCTGTCGGTGGGAACCAGTCACGAGTCAGGAGGCATTAGCAGGGGTCTGTGTGCGCAGGCGCTCTGGGAATCCCGAGTTGCAGGGGGCGTTAGGGGGTTGGGTCTTGTGAGGGAGCGTTTTGTTCTTCCCCAACTCGTAGCGAGGGTGGAAGCGGTTCTAGATGGAGTCTGAGGCAGATGGTGGAGGAGCCATGAGGGCAGCAGACGAAGGCGCAGGTGCCGCGGCCGTTGCAGTGGGAGCAGCACGTGGTGGCCAGGGTGACCCCGGTGACCCAGTCAATCCTGGCGACCCTGGAGACCCTAGCAACCCTGGCGTCGCAGGAGAGGCAGGTGGCGCAGCCGGTGGCCTTGTGCAGATCCAGCGGGCAGCCCACGCAGCAGGGCCACGTAGAGACGCAGCACCCGGGGCCGGAGGTCCGGGTCAGCAGGCGCTACAGTGGTATCCTTTTGCAGGAGCCCCAGTGGGCCGGGCGGCCAGGGGCTGGGCTGGAGGTGGTTTGGGGGGAGGGGCTGCAGGCGGTGGGGCCTGAAGTGTAGAAGGAGGGAACTCTGGGCGGCTGGAGGGTATGGGCCAAGGGTGGTCTGGGCTGACGGGATGGTGGTGGGGAAAACCAGCCTGAGGGAAACCGGAGGGTAGGGGTGGTGATGTCCAGGGTGGCCTCAGTGTATAGGGTGGGAGGTTGTGGACGGCCTAAGGGGTGGTCTGGGGGGGAAGCCGGGGGGTGGGGGGTGAAGGCGGGTCTCAGTGAGGAGGAAGCCTGACGCACAGGCGAAATCAGTAGTGTGGATGGTGCCTTAACCATATCTCCACCAGCACCCTTACTGTGCTTTTCCCAGCGCCCTTGGACGCGGAGATCGCCCGCGGGTTCCTGACTGTATACTTTCGAGTCCCACCGCCCATTCAGAAGGAGCTCGACGTGGAGGGCAGCGTCCTGGTCATGTCGGTTCTAGAGGGTGCTGGCGGGGGGGTGGTGGCAGGTGGCCAGAGCCAGGCTCAGCCCCGGTGGAGCTGTAATGGAGGGTTAAGCCTAAAGAAGAAGTGTGCTGCTCTGGGATTGTCGGTGTGGGGGGACAGGGAGGGACGTGCTCTTCCCCACGCACTTGAATTTTATTTTTTCCTCCCTTTTAGCCGATTGACTGCTGAAGACCTTGGCCAACTGCGAACTTCCATCACCTCCTGTCTGAACCTGGTTTCCCAGGTGGTTCAGATCATCCAGGACGTTGTGCCCCCCTTTTTTGTCATGCCTCAGCAGCCCAGAAGGGGCTAACGCTAACTTATGTGTCCTGTCCTTGGCGTCCTTCCCTAGGGCATCGCTTTCTTCAGTGGTCACCACTTTGTTGTTGCGGCTTCGTCTTTTGCCTGTACTGGCCCTTGGGCGCTCAGGGTCCACGTATTTCGTTTGGTGATTAAATGGTAACTGCAGAAAATACACCTGAGCTGCTGTTCTGTGTCTGAGTTTAGTTTTAGCTTCTGCACCTCCTAATATTCTTGCATTTGTCCTCAGGTTGGAGGGGAGGTCTGGGATTCAGCTATTCAAGTAGTACACGTAATTGAAGACAATGTAAGAAGTGGAACAAAAAGAAAATGGTGTCCTGCCATCCAGTGTTAATTCTGGAATATTTTCTTAGTTTTATAGTTACATTTTTATATTAACATATAACGCCAGAATACTAAGTAGGAATTTGTGGCTTACCGACCTTGTTTCAGATCTGCAAAGAAAAGTGCTGGGCAGTTGGTTAAGTGTTTGGGGTGAGGTGATTAGCTCCCTCTAAAACAGCTTGTATTCTGCAACCTTGCTAAACTCACTAGTTGATAGTAATAGCTCTTTTTATAAATCCCATGGGCCTTTCTCCATATACAATCATTCTGTCTGTAAACAAAGGCACATTTACTTCTTCCTTTCCAATCGATGCATTTTAACTGATTTCTGTCGTAATGGTTTGGATTGTCCTGCTTCTTTGCATGCCCGGTAAATTTAGATTGGGTGCTAGGCATTATAAGATTTCCCTTGGGTGCTGGATGTTTTTCTATTCCTAAACTTATTCTTGAGCTTTGTCCTGGGAGCCTATTAAGTTCCTTGGAAACAGTTTGAACCTCTTGAGTCTTACTTTTTTAAGATTTGCTTTGTGGGACCAGAGCAGAGCTCAGTGTAGGATTAATTTAATTAACTGAAATCTTCAGTGTTCGAGAAGGCTATAGTTAGAAACAAGGACTCTTACACACTATCAGAGTGGTGGTAAAATCTATCTGGACATTTGATTGGCATTTCCTATTAAATATTAAGATATGCATATCCTTTGACCCACCTTTGGGAATCTATCACAGAAAAACTCTTGTGTATGTGCACAAGGCAGAATTGACCACAGTGTTAATTACAGCGTTGTTTGTCATTGTGAAAAATTGGTAGAATGTACATCGACGGGGGAAACGTTCAGTAAATCACGGTAAGCCCGTCCTGGTGGAGTAACATACGGCAGTCCGAGCAAAGTAGGTAGCTGGGAACTAATATGGAAAGAGATTAAAGCAAATTGCAGAATTCTGGGTATGGCATATTCCTGTGTTTCAAAACATTCTGACCATATGAACATGTGGGGAAAGGCAGAGTCACCACCTGGAAGGAGCCACCCCTGCTGTCAATGTCATCCATCACTGGGCATTAGGGAAGAAACCTTTCACTATTTAGATTTGAGACTTCCATGTTGTTTAAATATTTTCATAAGGAATTATTAGTTTTGAAATGTTTTTCCTTTGGAAAATAATAGTCTGCTCCATTTTTTCCCTTTAAAACCACTTACTTACAAACTGTAATTCAGCAAAGGTCTGTGTGGGAGGATTAGGAAGAGGACAGCCCGCTGAAGTGGATGTGGAACCCCAGAGTCAGGGGATGGAAGCTGATGGGAGGGCCAGTAGCAGGGCACATGCTCTATTACGAGAAGAATCTTTCCTAGTCTTGCTTTTTAAAAAAATAACCATTAGAAATGGATTTTGAATTTGATGAAAAGTCTGCACCACTGTAGGGGACATCTATGGGTTTTGTCACCCAGCATCCGTTTCCCTTCTCTTGGTACTGGTGTCCTCATGTCACCCTAGAAAATCTCCCCTTTCTTTTTCTCTCGGCCGTTATGGTTCTGATAGAGTTGACTTCACCTCTGATTCCAGGGGTGGGCATGTGGCTCAGGCCTAGCCAATCGGAGCACTGCTTTCCGCCAGCCGTGGTGATCCCATCCAACCAGTGACACTTTTAGGGCTGCAGGGGAGGCAGGCTGGCAATGGACAGAGGGGAAGCTAGAGCAAGAAGACAGATCTCAGAGAGTCGAGTCCTGGATCCAGCCATGCCTGAAGACAGGAACTACCTCTGTACATTTCAGTTACACAGGCCCAGAAATTCTCCCTTTGGCTTAAGCCAATGTGGATATTTTTGGTTGTTTTTGTTCTACTCAGTTCCAAACCCTCCAAGGGGCTCCCTGTCAGAGTTGAAAACAAAGTCTTACAGTGGCCTGAAGAGTCCTACGTGATCCAGCCTGTATCCTCTCTGGCTTCATCCCTTCCCCTTCCCCTTCCCCTTTCCCCTTGCCTATTTGAATCCAGCCACACAGGGCTCGTTGCCCTTTATGAAAAACGAGGCCCATTCATTCCTGCCTCAGGGCCTTTGCACTGGCCTTTTCTTTTCTAGAACTCTTCATCCAGAGTTCACCTGGATTACTGAAATGTCACCCGCTCAGCGAGGCTTTGCTGGCCACCCTAGTTGAAATTGCATCCCACTTTCTCCTCACCTGCATTTCTTAACAGGTGTGGGGGGTTAGATGTAGGTAAATGCATCATGATGGAGATACAAGTGGGACAGCAAGGAGTTCCAGATTTTAAGGAGTTTGGGTGCAGTGAAACCACCGAAGAGCGTTGAACTGAGCTGCAATGTGATCTGCCTTTTTAAAACAGCTCTTTTCAGCTCCTCCTTGAGAGTAAGCTGAGGGAGGCCAGGGCAGAATGCAAGTGAAGTTGGCAACATGACAGTGGGAACACATGCTTACATATGGACACGTTTGGGTGGAGTTAAATGAAATAAGTAGGTGTTTGGAGGAATAAATAGCAAGGAGGGCAGGGGCGATCACAAGACCTGGGCACAAGGGCTGGAGGCTGGGGGCTCAGTCCTTGGGCTGATACACCTGCTACACCCACACCTTGCCTCCCTTGGTGAGTTCATCCAAGCTGATGGCTTTAAATAGAAGCTATCTATGCGGCTATCTTCCAAAGATCTATCTCCAGTGCAGACCACTTTCCGGAACTCCAGACTCCCATATCCAACTTTCAACTAGACATCTTTACTTAGATGTGAAATAGACACATCAAATCAACATGTCCAAAAGTGATCTCCTCTATTCCAGTATTCAGCCATAACAATAATAGTGCTGAGTGAAATAGCATCAGCTACAGGAACCCGAAAAAAACAAACATACATTTTGAAAAATATATGTTTTAAAATAAATGCTGCGATTTCAAATTGGTGATTATCTTCATACACAGGATGGGATGTTAGAATCAGAGCTTCTTAAGCAAGAAGGGACCCTGGTCCCTTTCTCCAACCTCTTCCTTTTACAGATAAGGAAACCAATTTGCAGGACTCTTATGTCTTCCTAGTCCCCACTAAATAGCAACATTATGTCCATGCCATTGCTTACAGAAATGGTATTATATTATTCAGTAAAGTGACATGGAAAGGACGTATTATTCAATGGTATTACCACCTCCCAAATTCAGAAATTCAGATCCTAAGGGGTCTACATAGGACCTGCTCAACGTGGTGCCAACACCATTGCCAGGAGTTCCTCCTCACTGGGAGCCAGAAATGGGTTAAGGTAAGCTGTGATGTTAGTGTCCCTATCCTGAACCCTCCTACTCCAAGCTGCACCTCCCAGGGTGCATATACTCTTTGGCAAACGTGCCTGCCGCTCTGTCAGATAAAGACCTGAGAGCGAAAAAGCTGATGACGCTGTGAAGTTGAGATTAGCCCCAGAGACCCTCCAAAATGCACAGTTCCTCACAGGGTGTTCCACTGTTTGAACTGGGGACACTTTTAGCACCCAGTTCCATCTGTAGACTCTGCTGTGCTAAGAGCAGCCTCAAGGTTCAGAGAACTCTCCAACTACGTTGGACAGTTTTAGGCAACTTGTTCCCTCTGCATCCTGCCTCATTAAATTTGTTTTGGTAAAAGCATTCAGGCAGACTCCTAGAAAATGATCTCCTTTTACTTCTATCCACCCAAGTGTGCCCTACATCATCTTCCCCATCTCATCTGCTAAGAAAGTGTTCCAGGACAAAGGCCCATTATTATGCAGCTGAGTGGGGGTCCAAAGGCTGCATGCATGAGACTGCTTTCCCAACACTATAGCTAGCATCATATTTTTTTTTAATAAATTTATTTATTTAATTTATTTATTTTTGGCTGCGTCGGGTCTTCGTTGCTGCACGTGGGCTTCCTCTAGTTGCGGCGAGCGGGGGCTACTCTTTGTTGCGGTGTGTGGGCTTCTCATTGCGGTGGCTTCTTTTGTTGCAGAGCATGGGCTCTAGGTGCGTGGGCTTCAGTAGTTGTAGCACACGGGCTCAGTAGTTGCGGCGTGCGGGCTTCGTTGCTCCGCGGCATGTGGGATCTTCCCGGACCAGGGCTCGAACCCGTGTCCCCTGCATTGGCAGGCGGATTCTTAACCACTGCGCCACCAGGGAAGCCCTAGCATCATATTTAAGAGTGAAAAACAGAATGTTTTTCCTGTAAGATCAGAAACGAAGGGAGTGATGTCATGAAAATGGTGAAATAGGAGTTTTCTACTGTCTCCCCGCCTTAAGAACATACATTTTGACATGCATCCACAGGCAAGAATACCTTTGCAGAAGTCCTGGAGTCCAGCAGAGAAGTTTCAGCATGCTGTTGGAGCAAAAGAAATCCAAGATTGGATGCACTGACGAGGGTAAGAGGAACCTTTCACTTTGCCTGTGTCTCTCCTCTCCCAAGGCAGCACAGCTCGGTGCCATGAGAAACCATGTCAGCCAGTGATTTCTCCCACAGGGAAAAGTGGGAACGTGTGAGTGAGGACCTGGCTTCTCCAGCTGTGTGTGACACTGCCAAAGAGCCCCACTTCTTTCTCATCCCGTCCAGAATACGGAGTGTGCCGCATGACTGGGGAGCAGGGAGCAACAGTACCCAGGGTTCTTGGAAGGCATAATAGGGATGTGGAACCTACTCAACACATCAGAGACTCAATCAGGAAGCCAGCCCGTGAGCCTCTAGGGATGCCTCACTTGTGGACACCCCCAAGTGACCCATGGGCACCCCCAATGCTCTGCTGACCTCACCCACACACATCCCACCCCATGTTTAGCTCCCTGGGCATGCACCTGAGGGCAGCAAGTGTGAGCCTTTGTAGACAGCTAGGGAGCATGCACAGAAAGCTGGCCAGGCTCTGTGGGATTGAGGGAAAGCATGCAAGATTGAGCATTTAGCATTGCCCTAGGGAAAACAAACAAAAGAGTGTCAGCACCCAGTGTGGCTTTTGTGAGAAGTCATCAATCTTAGTAATTCCCCCCAAGAGGAAACAAGAGGTGTGGATCAGGAGTATCTACAGAAAAGGTTTGAGAAAACCTCAGAATCCCTAACAGGGTTGATGAAATGTATTTCTCTCCTGAAGCCAGTCAGTAAAGACTGAAGGAGGTGACTACTTCTTCAAATGTGAAGACATCGGTGCAAGGCATGAAGAACCAAGGAAACATGACACCACCAAAGGAACACAATAATCTTCCAATAACTGACGCCAAAGAATGGAGACCTGCAATTTGCCCAATAAAGAATTCAAAACAGTTGTTTTCAGGAAGCTCAGTGAGTTGCCAGGAAACACAGAAAGACAATTCAACAAAATCAGGAGAAAAATACATGAACAAAATGAGAAGTTTAACAGAGAGATAGAAATCATAAAAAAAGAACCAAACAGAAATCCTGGAGCTGACGAATACAATGAATGAAATGAAAAATGCAATACAGAATGTCAACAGCAAACTTTATCAAGCAGAAGAAAGAGTCTGTGAAGTAGAAGCCAGGTCACTTGAGGTTATCCAGTCAGAAGAGAACAAAGAAACAAAGAATGAAAAAGCTTGAAGAAAGCCTACATAAAATATGGGAAACCAAATTGAAAAACTTTTGGCTGGCCTAACAATAAGGAAAGAGATAAGACTCAAATCAAATTATGAGTGAAAGAGGAGACGTTACAACTGATACCACAGAAATCCATAGGGTCATAAGAGACTGCTGGAAACGACTATATGCCAACAAATTGGATAACCTAGAGGAAATGAATAAATTCCTAGAAACATACAACTTACCAAGACTGAATCATGAAGAAATAGAAAATATGAAAAGACCGGTAACAGTAAGAAGACTGAATCAATTAGAAGATGTGATACACACACACACACACACACACACACACACACACATACACACACACAATGGAATATTATTCAGCCATAAAATGGAAGGAAATCGTGCCATTTGCTACAACATGGATGAATCTTCAGGGCATTATGCTAACAGAAATAAGTCAGACAGAGAGGGGCAAGTACTGTACCGTATAATCTCACTTATATGTGGAATGTAAAAAGGTGGAACCTATAGAAACAGAGAGTAGAATAGTCCTTCTTAAGGACAATGGGCAGTAGACAGTTCAAAAACAACCAAGCACTCAGTAACACAAGGCATCCTGAACGGGACAGGTGCCCTGAGACACCTCAGGAAATGGAAATAAAAGCAAAAATAAACAAATGAGACCTACTCAAACTTAAAAGATTTTCCACAGCAAAGAAAACCATCAACAAAACAAAAAGGCCACCTACTGAATGGAAGAAAATATTTGCAAATGATACGTCCGATGATGGTTTTTTCAAACAATTGTTATTGGAGTATAGTTGATTTACAATGTTGCGTTAGTTTCAGGTGTACAGCAAAGTGAATCAGTTATACATATACATATATCTACTCATTTTAGATTCTTTTCCCAAATAGGTCATTACAGAGTATTCAGTAGAGTTGCCTGTGCTATACAGTAGGTCCTTACTAGTTATCTATTTTATATATAGTAGTGTGTATCTGCCAATCCCAATCTCCCAGTTTATCCCTCCCCGCCCCCCGCCCCCGCTTACCCCCCTGGTAACCATAAGTTTGTTTTCTACATCTGGGACTCTATTTCTGTTTTGTATATGAGTTCATTTGTACCATTTTTTTACGATTCCACGTATAAGTGATGGCATATGATATTTGTCTTTCTGTGTCTGACTTACTTCACTTAGTATGACAATATCTAGGTCCATCCATGTTGCTACAAATGGTATTATTTCCTCCTTTTTTATGGCTGAGTAATATTCCATTGTATATATACATATGTACCACATCTTCTTTATCCATTAACAGTTGATGGACGTTTGGGTGGCTTCCATGTCTTGGCTCTTGTAAATAGTGCTGCTATGAACATTGGGGTGCATGGATCTGCTCGAATTAGAGATGGAAGGGACACTCCCTGGAGAAGGGTAAGACTTTGAATGGCTAGTGTTGGGGAGAGAGTGGGCGTGTTTTGTCTGTTTGGAGGAGAGTTGCATCATGGGAGACAGGAGACTGACGTTGGCAATATTGTCTGAAAACCTACATGATGGACTAATACACGGAAAGCCCTCGAAACAGCGTATGGCACATAGGAAGTGCCAGCTATTACTACGGAGTCCAGTAGCCAGAGGGTGGACCTTGCTGGGTTCTGTGGCTTGGCCCCTCGCCATCCACTCCAACCTTCATCCGGTGAGCCCTGTTCAACGGCGCAACTGTTCTTACATATGTCTCCCCAACGTGACAGGGAGCCCCTGAGGGAGGGATGTGTCCAGGCTCCCCGCTGGGTCCCCCAGGGCAGACAGGCAGGTGAGAGAGACAGGCGGAGACCAGGTCTACCCAGACGGTCAAAAACTGACTCAGAGCCAGAACCGAGAGAAACTGGAAGGGAGGGAAGGCGAGCCAGGGATGCCCCCGACCCCAGGGAAGGGGCAGCCGCTGCCGGGGCCTCTCCGCCTCCACTCGGGAGGGAAGGCTGCCGGGCCTGGAGGTGCAGGGTGGAGAGGACTCTCCAGCCAAGGGGTGGGGATCACGTGGCCCGGACTGAAGTCCCTGCCCCTCCTCGGGCTCTGGCCCTGGTCCAGTCTCCTCCCGTTGCAGCAGTGGTCGCTGGCAGACACCCACACCCCCCCAGGCAGTGCTGCCCCCAGCCCTGCCGTCACCCCGGCTGTACCTTTCCTGTCGACTTGACCCCCTTCCCGACACAGAAGTAGACCAGCACCCAGCAGACACAGGGTCACCTCCCAGCTGAGGGCCCCCGGAACCTCCAGCCCCCCGGAGAGCCGCAAGACTTTGTTCCTGGGGGAGGGAAAGCCCATGAGGGCTGTGCCAGCAAAGGGCCAGGAGACTGGGGGTGGCCCTGGGGTGGCGCCCCCCGCCGCCCCCGAAGCCGCAGCCCTTGAATCCAGCCGGTCTCCCCCATGCACCTGGCCGGCCTGGGCCAAGCCTGCAGCCTGGAGTCGCTGCAGTCTGTGTCCCCGGAGCCTTGGAGCCGCTGGCGGCCCGGCCCCACGCCGTCCCCAGCGGGCCCAGCAGCAGTCCCCCCGCTTCCCTCCCCAGGCGGGCAGGCACCGCCCGCTCCGCATCCCTGGCCTCATCCCCCCAGGGCCGGGCCCCGACACACGCACGCGTGCACATGCACGCACATGCACACGCACGCGTGCACACGCACACACATGCAGACTTGAGCTACGTGTGGGAGACCAGAGGGCTGGCCGGGCCTGGCCCAGAGGTGCCCGACTTCCTTCCAGAACTCGATGACAGGGACCTGTGCTCAGCAGGCTGGTCACATGTGAAGTTGGCCCGGCTGGCACTGACACAGACTTCGAAGGGCACGGGGCTCGCCTGGGGTTTGCAGGCTTGGCTGGGAAAGAGTTACGTGCCCAAAGGCCTTAGGAGGTGGGGCGCGGGTCTGTTTGGACATGCGCACTGGGGAGCTCCAGCCACACTAAGGGGAGGAGCGTCACCTGGAGGCCTCATGGCTAAGCCGCTTACGGGGTGTCTGGGCCCGAGGTAGGCCGGTTAGCGGGACCAGACCCTGTGGGTGTCTGTTTGCGCAGGCTCATTGGGGTTACACAGCGCTCTGAGGTGTGGAGCTGCATGAGGGGGCGCCCATTGGCTGGAGAGCCTGCAGGCTCTGTCGGTGGGAACCAGTCACGAGTCAGGAGGCATTAGCAGGGGTCTGTGTGCGCAGGCGCTCTGGGAATCCCGAGTTGCAGGGGGCGTTAGGGGGTTGGGTCTTGTGAGGGAGCGTTTTGTTCTTCCCCAACTCGTAGCGAGGGTGGAAGCGGTTCTAGATGGAGTCTGAGGCAGATGGTGGAGGAGCCATGAGGGCAGCAGACGAAGGCGCAGGTGCCGCGGCCGTTGCAGTGGGAGCAGCACGTGGTGGCCAGGGTGACCCCGGTGACCCAGTCAATCCTGGCGACCCTGGAGACCCTAGCAACCCTGGCGTCGCAGGAGAGGCAGGTGGCGCAGCCGGTGGCCTTGTGCAGATCCAGCGGGCAGCCCACGCAGCAGGGCCACGTAGAGACGCAGCACCCGGGGCCGGAGGTCCGGGTCAGCAGGCGCTACAGTGGTATCCTTTTGCAGGAGCCCCAGTGGGCCGGGCGGCCAGGGGCTGGGCTGGAGGTGGTTTGGGGGGAGGGGCTGCAGGCGGTGGGGCCTGAAGTGTAGAAGGAGGGAACTCTGGGCGGCTGGAGGGTATGGGCCAAGGGTGGTCTGGGCTGACGGGATGGTGGTGGGGAAAACCAGCCTGAGGGAAACCGGAGGGTAGGGGTGGTGATGTCCAGGGTGGCCTCAGTGTATAGGGTGGGAGGTTGTGGACGGCCTAAGGGGTGGTCTGGGGGGGAAGCCGGGGGGTGGGGGGTGAAGGCGGGTCTCAGTGAGGAGGAAGCCTGACGCACAGGCGAAATCAGTAGTGTGGATGGTGCCTTAACCATATCTCCACCAGCACCCTTACTGTGCTTTTCCCAGCGCCCTTGGACGCGGAGATCGCCCGCGGGTTCCTGACTGTATACTTTCGAGTCCCACCGCCCATTCAGAAGGAGCTCGACGTGGAGGGCAGCGTCCTGGTCATGTCGGTTCTAGAGGGTGCTGGCGGGGGGGTGGTGGCAGGTGGCCAGAGCCAGGCTCAGCCCCGGTGGAGCTGTAATGGAGGGTTAAGCCTAAAGAAGAAGTGTGCTGCTCTGGGATTGTCGGTGTGGGGGGACAGGGAGGGACGTGCTCTTCCCCACGCACTTGAATTTTATTTTTTCCTCCCTTTTAGCCGATTGACTGCTGAAGACCTTGGCCAACTGCGAACTTCCATCACCTCCTGTCTGAACCTGGTTTCCCAGGTGGTTCAGATCATCCAGGACGTTGTGCCCCCCTTTTTTGTCATGCCTCAGCAGCCCAGAAGGGGCTAACGCTAACTTATGTGTCCTGTCCTTGGCGTCCTTCCCTAGGGCATCGCTTTCTTCAGTGGTCACCACTTTGTTGTTGCGGCTTCGTCTTTTGCCTGTACTGGCCCTTGGGCGCTCAGGGTCCACGTATTTCGTTTGGTGATTAAATGGTAACTGCAGAAAATACACCTGAGCTGCTGTTCTGTGTCTGAGTTTAGTTTTAGCTTCTGCACCTCCTAATATTCTTGCATTTGTCCTCAGGTTGGAGGGGAGGTCTGGGATTCAGCTATTCAAGTAGTACACGTAATTGAAGACAATGTAAGAAGTGGAACAAAAAGAAAATGGTGTCCTGCCATCCAGTGTTAATTCTGGAATATTTTCTTAGTTTTATAGTTACATTTTTATATTAACATATAACGCCAGAATACTAAGTAGGAATTTGTGGCTTACCGACCTTGTTTCAGATCTGCAAAGAAAAGTGCTGGGCAGTTGGTTAAGTGTTTGGGGTGAGGTGATTAGCTCCCTCTAAAACAGCTTGTATTCTGCAACCTTGCTAAACTCACTAGTTGATAGTAATAGCTCTTTTTATAAATCCCATGGGCCTTTCTCCATATACAATCATTCTGTCTGTAAACAAAGGCACATTTACTTCTTCCTTTCCAATCGATGCATTTTAACTGATTTCTGTCGTAATGGTTTGGATTGTCCTGCTTCTTTGCATGCCCGGTAAATTTAGATTGGGTGCTAGGCATTATAAGATTTCCCTTGGGTGCTGGATGTTTTTCTATTCCTAAACTTATTCTTGAGCTTTGTCCTGGGAGCCTATTAAGTTCCTTGGAAACAGTTTGAACCTCTTGAGTCTTACTTTTTTAAGATTTGCTTTGTGGGACCAGAGCAGAGCTCAGTGTAGGATTAATTTAATTAACTGAAATCTTCAGTGTTCGAGAAGGCTATAGTTAGAAACAAGGACTCTTACACACTATCAGAGTGGTGGTAAAATCTATCTGGACATTTGATTGGCATTTCCTATTAAATATTAAGATATGCATATCCTTTGACCCACCTTTGGGAATCTATCACAGAAAAACTCTTGTGTATGTGCACAAGGCAGAATTGACCACAGTGTTAATTACAGCGTTGTTTGTCATTGTGAAAAATTGGTAGAATGTACATCGACGGGGGAAACGTTCAGTAAATCACGGTAAGCCCGTCCTGGTGGAGTAACATACGGCAGTCCGAGCAAAGTAGGTAGCTGGGAACTAATATGGAAAGAGATTAAAGCAAATTGCAGAATTCTGGGTATGGCATATTCCTGTGTTTCAAAACATTCTGACCATATGAACATGTGGGGAAAGGCAGAGTCACCACCTGGAAGGAGCCACCCCTGCTGTCAATGTCATCCATCACTGGGCATTAGGGAAGAAACCTTTCACTATTTAGATTTGAGACTTCCATGTTGTTTAAATATTTTCATAAGGAATTATTAGTTTTGAAATGTTTTTCCTTTGGAAAATAATAGTCTGCTCCATTTTTTCCCTTTAAAACCACTTACTTACAAACTGTAATTCAGCAAAGGTCTGTGTGGGAGGATTAGGAAGAGGACAGCCCGCTGAAGTGGATGTGGAACCCCAGAGTCAGGGGATGGAAGCTGATGGGAGGGCCAGTAGCAGGGCACATGCTCTATTACGAGAAGAATCTTTCCTAGTCTTGCTTTTTAAAAAAATAACCATTAGAAATGGATTTTGAATTTGATGAAAAGTCTGCACCACTGTAGGGGACATCTATGGGTTTTGTCACCCAGCATCCGTTTCCCTTCTCTTGGTACTGGTGTCCTCATGTCACCCTAGAAAATCTCCCCTTTCTTTTTCTCTCGGCCGTTATGGTTCTGATAGAGTTGACTTCACCTCTGATTCCAGGGGTGGGCATGTGGCTCAGGCCTAGCCAATCGGAGCACTGCTTTCCGCCAGCCGTGGTGATCCCATCCAACCAGTGACACTTTTAGGGCTGCAGGGGAGGCAGGCTGGCAATGGACAGAGGGGAAGCTAGAGCAAGAAGACAGATCTCAGAGAGTCGAGTCCTGGATCCAGCCATGCC
>NW_028121740.1:0-29785 GCF_965194805.1 Balaenoptera borealis | reverse complement strand
GGCGTGGTGGGTGGCCTGGGACCCTAGAGGCCCCATTCCTATACTGGAGCTTGGAGAGTGCATCCCCATGGGCTCCAGATTCACCCCATACCTCAGCCATATCCCTCTGTCCTGTCTTTGAACTCAGGAAAACGAGCTCTCTTGTCCACAACATAGGCCTGGTCCTGTTGATATTAGGATTCTTTAAGTTAGGCGTCCTGGGATAGCAGCTCCTTTTAGGCCTGAGAAGGAACAACTCCGGAGTGTACAACAATTTCAGATGAAACTAATATTCAATGACTATCCCTAACTACTCGGTTGTTGACTTCTATTAGTCATTATTCTCCTGGTTTTAGCTCGGATGTGGGGATTACAGAGGAGTCAACATTTAAATCTTCGTAATCTGTGTATTTGTAGCTTCAGTATCATTACTGACCCATAGTTTTTTATGGTTTGGGAAGAGTTATTGATTTCATGTATCATGTAAAGGATTCACAATGATGATAGGGCAATTAAGATTACAATAATAGCTAGTAAATTGTTCACATTTTCTCTACCTGTGCATCTATTGTATGCATATGAGTTTAGATGTCAATATTAGTGAAATGATATAGAGGACTAGAGAACTTATTTTAAAAATCACTATTAATGTGTGATGAAGAAAATGTAAAAGTTCTTCCATAATCGGTGATGTTGTATCTTGAGAGCCTAGATGAAATTGATATGCCTTAGTGATATACAGGATTTTAGCCTATCATTTAACTTTGACAAAGCTACATCACTTTTTACTTTTATCTCATTTATTGAGGAAGACATAATTGTTATGGTGTTGGCTTGAAACTGGTTGAAAAGGACTTGAGTCCTTCCTTATTTTACATTTACATAGGTAGGATCTTGAAACATAGGATATGGTGGAGGACATCCGTGTAACCATTCTAGGTTAGGAGTAGCAATTTCCACTGCTAAGACTTCTTGTTTAGACACAAATGCTTTTCAAAGTATGAAGATTATTAGCATTACTGCTGCTACTGAGATGAATGAGCCTAAAGACAAAATATTTCATGTTGTGTGTGCCTCAGGGTACTCAGACTAACGTAGTGACATCCCTGAGAGGCCATGAAAGTGCTGCAGGAAGTCATATTTACTACTACAAATATACTTGTGAAGTGAATTTTTGCTCATGCTGAGTTAACTGTATAACCTGAGAAGAGTGGGAATCAGTGTAGGAAGCCTCCTATAATAGTGAAGACTGCTCCCATGGACATTAGGTCATGGAAGTGTGCTACTACCTAGTATGTATCCTGGAGGACAATGTCTGGGGATGAGTTGGCTAAGATGATTCCTGTCAAACCACCTACTGTAAAAAGAAAAACTAAAGCCTAAAACTCATAATATAGTGGGAGGTCATATAGTATTACCTCCGTGAACAGTTGCTAACCAGGGACTTCCCTGGGGACGCAGTGGTTAAGAATTCGCCTGCCAATGCAGGGGACACGGGTTCGAGCCCTTGTCTGGGAAGATTCCACATGCCGCGGAGCAAAAAGCCCGTGTGCCACAACTACTGAGCCTGCCCTCTAGAGCCCGCAAGCCACAACTACTGAAGCCCACGCGCCTAGAGGCCGTGCTCTGCAACAAGAGAAGCCACTGCAATGAAAGGGCCGCACACCGCAACGAAGAGTAGCTGCCGCTCACCGCAACCAGAGAAAGCCCATGCGCAGCAACCAAGACCCAACTCAGCCAAAAAAAAAAAAAAGCAAAGAAAAAGAAAAATTAAATAAAGAGTTGCTAATCAGCTAGATACTTTTACTCCTGTAGGGATAGAAGTAATTACGGTAGCTGATGCAAAGTATGCTCCTGAGTCCACAGCTATCCCTATGGTAAACATATGATGGGCCCACAAGAGAACTCCTAAAAAAACCAGTGGACATGACTCATACTATTCCCAGATAGCTGAAAGGCAATTTTTGTCCTAAATAGTATGTAATGATATGTGAGTTTATAACAAACCCTGTTAGGCCATGAATACAGACTTCAGGGAGAGCAAAGTATCAAAAGAGGTGTTGGTATAGGATTCGGTCTCCTCCTGCAGGGTCAAAGAAAGTAGTGTTTAGATTTCTATCTCTTAACAGCATGGCAATTCTGGCTGCTTGGACTGAGATTGGTAATTATAGTAATATGGCTATAGTTGGGGAAGATTAAACAAATAATGGTGTTTGGTATTGGGATATGACTGCTGGTTTTGTATTAAAGACTATAGTAATAAAAGTAATAATACCAAGAATTGAGGAGACACCTGCTAAATGTAAGGAGAAAACAGTTAGGTCGACAGAGGCTCCTGCATGGGCCAGATTGCAGGCTAGAGCTGAATACACGGTTCCATTGGTACCAGAACCAGCTTCTACTATTGGTGATATGAGTAGGAGTAAGAATGATGGGGGAAGTAGTCAAAAGTTTATATGATTTATTGGGGGAAATGCTACTTCAGGTGTCTGAGTTATTAGTGGCCCAAGTCAGTTTTCAAAGCCTGCAATCATAACGGGTACAGCTATAAAGAAAATTATTACAAGTGCAGGGACTGTTATGACTACCTTACAGATTTGGGCATCTCCAAGTAGCGGTCCAGGTCAGCATAGCTCAGCCTGGATTAATATAATTAAGGTGCTGCCTGCTACTCCAGCTCAAGCACCAAATAGTAAATATAAAATGCCGATATCTTTGTGATTTGTTGAAAATAATCAGCAGTGTATGAACAGAGGTAAAATGACTGAGTTAGCATTAGACTGTAAATCTAAAGACAGAGATTGAGCCCTCTTTCTGGCAAACCCTGTGGTGAATCAACAAATTGAATTGTAACTTCAGAGAAGCAGCTTCAATTCTGCCAGTGATGTTCCTGCCTTTTTTTTTTTTTTTCTTTATTTCTTTCTCAAATGAAGAGAAGTAGACTGAAGCCAGCTGACTAGAGGATTTGCCTGCTAACTAAAGTTTCCTGGGGTTAAAACTCATCAATCTCGTAAAGATTTGGCTTCAATACAGTGTTTGCTTTACATTCAATTGATGTAGAATAAAGTCTTGCAATCCTTATTTTTAGGAATTAAGTAAATTTCACTTGTTTAGGGTTTTGAAAGCTCTTGGTCTGAACTAACCTAAATTCCTAGTCCAGCACCGATAGAATGGGTGTTGTGTGTAGTAATCGTGTGGGTATTATGATTGGTAATGATAGGAAGGTTATTTCTTTGTATGTTCAAATTGTTTTGTGTTGGTGTTGTTTAATGAAGGGAATATAGTTAGTGATGTGGAGTATGTTAGCTGCAAGTAGAAATATATGCTGAGGACTGCTATGATGGCTATTAGTGTTGGTAGAATGATGTTGTCGTTTTTGTTATCTCTTGGATAATTATTCATTTGGGTAGAAACCCTGATAGTGATGGGCGATGTCCTAATGATACTATAATGGTGAGGAAAATGATTGTGATGGGAGGTGTTTTATCTCATGTGTGTGATAATGATACTCTTGTAGTACATGATCTGGGCATAAATAAGAAGAAGAGAGTGTTGTTATGATATAAATTAGTATGTTTAGGATTGTTATAATCTGAATATACATTATAATATCTGTTATTCATCCTATATGGGCAATTGATGAGGAGGGTGTAATATTTTCCAGGTGAGTATGGCGAAGTCTGCCTCCGCCTTCAGGTATGATTTATAATATCACTATGATTAATAGTATATTTAGGTTGATGGATGGTGACATGTGGTATAAAACTGATAGGGGTGCAATTTTGTCATGTTGATAGCATCAGGTCTGCTGTTCATGGGATGCCTTGTGTGACTTCAGGCACTCAGAAGTGAAATGGGGAAAGTCCTACTTTTGTGACAAGGGCGATTGTCATGAGGGTGGATGCTGCTGGATTAAAGATTCTTGTTATTCATTGTGCTCTTTGACCAGAGTATATTAGATTAATGATAATAGCCATTATAAGTAGTATTGACGTGGTGGACTGTTTTAGGAAATATTTGTTGGATGCTTCTGTTGCTTATGGGTTCATGTTTTTTATTAGAATGGGGATACCATTAACCAGTGTGAGCTTGTTATACAATTATATTTCCTGAGAAAACGGTCAGTAGAATGATGGTAAAAACAATGAGAGTTTATTAGCACAGGAAGGATATACAAAAATATTTTGGGGGTATGGGCCTGAAGCTTACTTAGAGAACTTTACTATATAGCATGTGGTGTAATGTGGTAGGTAGCATGGAGAATGTAAAATTATTAGGAAGAATTCAATTCCAGGAATAAGAGCATTGAAACCTCTATGATTTACTCTATCAAAGTAACTCTTTTGTCAGACATATTTCTTAAATTTGTGGTGGGTTGCCTGGTATGATGACAAGTAGTGAAAACTCTCATATACATAGGGTTAATGTTAGTCGTAAAAAAACTTTTTATAAGAGATGTATGCGTTGATCATATCAAAATTGTAGGTAGGAGGCTCAAATTCATAGAAAGGAGATTGTTAGATGTGTTTTAATGATGACTTGGGCTGTATATAATTCTGGCACCTAGGGATTGTCGAATGCTCCTAAAAATAGATTGCTGTGGAAATGTTTATTATAGGGAAATTGACATATTCTCTAGGAGGGACGGGCTGAATGGGCCTGCTACATTTTCTACATTGAAGACATATACAGGTTTTGATGCTACTTCCGTTAAATCAAGTGGGGCTTCATTGGATTTCTGCTACTGCGGAGATAATCAAATTCTGGGTAGGGGTCAGGAGAAAATTAGTCATAGGTGTTCTTGTGTAATAATTACTGTTGAAAGTGTAAATGATCCATTTACCAGTAAGACTGAGAATAGAATAACTGCTACATTACTTCATATGAGATGATTGTCTGTGCTATTGTTCCTAGAGCTCCAGTGAGTGAGTATTTTGAATGTGAAGTTCATCCAGATCTGAGGATGGAATAAATGGCTAGGTGTGACACGGCTAATAGAAATAATATGCCTACATTTATACTAATTAGTGGATAAGATATGGGAAGAGGAATTCATGTTGTGAGAGCCAGGGTTAAGGCTAGCATTGGGGTTAAGGCTAGCAAGAGAAGCCACCGCAATGAGAAGCCCGCGCAACGCAACAAAGAGTAGTCCCCGCTTGCCGCAACTAGAGAAAGCCTGCGCATAGCAACGAAGACACAACGCAGCCAAAAACAAATTAATTAATTAATTAGTTAACTATTTTTAAAAAAAGTACTATATCCTTCTGTACAGCTTCTCTGGGAAGAACAGAGAGATGGCGTAGGAGAGTGAGAAAGACCAATATTTAGTGCTCATCTCTCATGCAGGTGCTCTGCTGGCTCAGATAGATTTATCCCCACTTTACAAAGGAGGAAATAATCTCAGAGAGGTTTAGTAATTTTCCCAAAGCCAAACAGCTATGGAGTGGCAGAACCAAGATCTGAACCAAGTCTGTTACCTTCAAAGCCTAAGTCCTCATCACAACAAAACTCAATTAATATTTACATTTATCGAATTACATTGCAACCTGGGGAGTTCTTGGCACAATCCTGAATAAGAGTGAGAAAGAAAGAAATAGCATTGTTCCTACAGTCAACCCAAATTTTTGGAGCAGCTGCTAGATGCCTGGCCCTTTTTGGGGTTCAGCAGTGATCAAGACAGGAAGAGTCCTGCTTTCATGAACCACGTAGTGGGGAGGAGAGACGGGTGCAACTTGGGTGAGGGATTTCACCTTGCTGGACCTCTGTTTTGTCATCTGGAAAATGGGATGGGTGTTCCTCATTTTCTGGGATTGTCCAGCCCTCACATTCTCTGATTCCATAAGAAGCATCTGTTTTCCTGTTTCTTTAAACTTCATTCAGGCCGTGAGCTGTGATGAATGTTGTTAGCTGCTCCCCAAATCACTCTATCCCCACCCTTTCCCTGTGATCAGGTCTTTCCCGAAACATGACTCACAGTCAGTCAAGTCACAGAACCTAAGGGGCACCCAGCAGAAAAATTCCAACCCTTGCTTCCCAGGAGCTCTGCGGTCTACCTGCCAGGTAAACTTAACTCACCTGGCACAAGGTGGCCATCCCTGGTTTCACATCAACATGATCTCAGGCACAAACCTCCTTGTTTTTCCATTTTGTCTTTAAGTTACTTGTTGAAACAACTGCACAAATATGACACAGATATAAAATCAGGCATCTTCTGCCCCCAGTGCCTACTAATAAATGATTTTCTGCCACTTTAATGATAAAGATAGAACATTTCAACATTCTGCTACCCTTATTATTTGTCATTTTTGTTGATATTTCTATTGACTACATCTTTCAATATTTTAACAATGGAACATTTATTTAGGTGGTTCCAGACCCAGCCTTTAGTGGTAAAGGTTTTGTTGTGATATTTCTATTATGTTTCCTTTAAAAATCATTATCCTATTTAAATGGATTAAGTCAATTCTATAGGCATTTATCTTATGATATTGATGAAATTGATACATAGAGGGCAGTAGTACAAGTTGATTGGACTTGAGAACCTCTATTAGCACAGTTAAGTATAAATATTATCTATATGTAAACCAAAGTACAGGCCGAGTGAGATTCTCTG
The DNA here is from genome assembly GCF_965194805.1 of Balaenoptera borealis. Lineage (NCBI taxonomy): Eukaryota > Metazoa > Chordata > Mammalia > Artiodactyla > Balaenopteridae > Balaenoptera > Balaenoptera borealis. The sequence goes on along the minus strand of NW_028121740.1, from coordinate 23,193 downwards.
ACTTTTTTCCACTGTCTGCCCCTCAAGCCTGTGAGAAATGGAATATTTCTTGCCCTATCAGTAAACAAAGGATGTCACAGTCTTCAGCACTTGCAGCCCTCCAATGTGAGCCGGCGGGCCCTGAGGCACTCAGGATATGCAAATACAGAATGCAGGCCCCAGAGAGCTGAGGTGCATATCAAAGGAAGGATTTCAGTGAGCCCAGGCAAAGAAAAGCGCCGCATTCCTCACCTTGGGAGAGCTGGTTTTCCTTAGTTAACAATCACCTTTTGATGTTCCCCATTACCTGCGCCAGTCCCCTGCCCTGTCCCCTCCCCCCGGTACTTTAGCTCAGGGAGGAAGGAGCGCAGAGGGACTCGGCTGAATAAGGGGCCTGCGCGCCTCGGGAGGAGTTTTCAGCCGCTTTCCCCGCAGTCGGGAGGAGGGGCGCTGACCCTGCGCCTCCCTTGCCCCGTTTCCCCTCAGGACGCTCAGGCCGACCCCCTCCCCACGCCCACCAGGCCTCGCGAGCCAGGCCGAGGGCAGGGGCGAGAGGAGGGACCGAAGTTCCCGGGGACCAGACGCTGGAGGCCGCTCTTTCTGCACAGCAGCGGCGGGTGGCAGCGAACCCCTGCCCCTCAGAAGCTGGTCTTGTGCTGCCGCCCGGGCACCGGACCAGGCGGAGGGTCGGCGCCCACTTACCCGGCCCGCCGTCCCCGCGACTGTCATGGCTTCGGCCGCCGGGGCACCTCCAGAGCCGGCAGCCTCAGTGAGGTCGCCCTCCCCTCGGGCTCCGGGGCAGTTCCGTGAAGGCGGAGGGAAGAGACGCCGCCCGAGCCGGGAGTTCCAGCTCTGAGGAAATGCGGGCTCTGTTCAGCGCGCAGTGGGTGGGACCGCTCTGCCCCGAGGCCTTCCGGGAGGGAGCGGGGCGGCGGGGGAGGGAGCCGCCAGGAGCGCAGGGCCCCGTCGGGGGTCCTGGAGGTGGGGCCCGGCCTGGGGGCCACGCCCACTGTGGCCGCAGCCCAGGCCTTTTTCCTGGAATCCTACACAAAAAAATTAGAAAGATACACAGTCTATAGTAAATATTCACAAATGATTGTTGCTGCTGTGCTCACTATTCTATTAAAGGTGTAAAATCCATAAAACACTTTAAGTTCAAAATTAAATATGAATTTTTACCTTTCTAATTATGTCTCTGATATTCACAGTTGTGGTTAATGAATCAGAGACTGTGGCATCACTAGTTAAAAATGAGCTTGTTAAAAAAATAGAACTCAGGCCCACCGGACCTACTGAATCACAATCTGCACTTTTACAATCTCCCCAGTGTTCTTGTGCACCCATGAATAGTTGAAAGGTACATTTCTACCTCGACAGGTCTTTTCTCTATGAGAAATACACACATTTTATCCAGTTTGACATAAATAAAACACTCAAAAATGCATATGCCTGTGTTGAAACCATCATTTTATCATTTCTTTTCCAGACAAGTATAGTCTCTATACTGGTTTTGTGGATCACATGCCATACTCTTTTCTTGTAGTTAGAAATAAGGTAGAGAAAGTTACTTTGTAAAAAAAAATATATATATATATATATATTAGTGGATAATTGAAGACACTCTTCTAAATTAAAACCTTCTCTTAACTTGCTGTTTTCTTCTTGGGTCATATTATGAACTCTTCCCGTGGCCACATGGCATGTGTACGTTTAATTTCAGGGACTGCTGACATTCCAGGATGTGGCCATAGATTTCTGTCAAGAGGAGTGAGAATGCCTGGACCAAGATCAATGGGAATTGTACAGGGATGTGATGTTAGAGAAGTATAGGAACCTGCTCTCCTTGGGTGAGGATACCTTCCTTCCAGAATTCCTTATCCAACCACAGGGTTTGGAGTCCTTCATTTGTAGAATGTCTCCTGGAATCTTCTGCTTCCTACAATAGGGTTTCAGATTGCAACGTTTCAGGAAAGATTGGGAGTTTGTGGGTATAATTTTTCTTATTCTTTTAAAATTGCAGCCTCCCTTCTAATATACTTTGTAACTGCTTGGGATGTGTCTATATGAACTGTGTACTATGTGCTTCTGTTATAGTCCTTACAATATTTTATTGTCTTATTTTCTGTAACAATTTTCCATGGATTCTTTGGGCTTAAGGTATATTAAAAGGGAGACTGCGAATCTGGGACTTCCCTGGTGATGCAGTGATTAAGAATTCGCCTGCCAATGCAGGGGACCCGGTTCGATCCCCGGTCCGGGAAGATCTCACGTGCCACGGAACAACTAAGCCAGTGGGCCACAACTACTGAGTGTGCACGCCACAACTACTGAAGCCGGTGTGTCTTGAGCCCGTGCGCCATTTATTTTTTGGAGAATAAAACCACTTCTGAGTGATTAAAATTTAGGCCAGCTAGTCAAAATGCTTTATCACCTGTTCTTCTAAAACACTGGTCAATGGAACAAGTTTTACTAGGGATAACAGTGTAATTGTATTCTGGAGTTCATATGGGCAATATGGTTTATGACCTTGACGCTGGATCACGACATTTCAACGGTATAACTGCTATTAATTGTCTGTTTGTTCAACGATTAAAGTCTCACGTGATCTGAGTTCAGACGGGAGTCATCCTGGTTGGTTTCTATCTATTGCAGATTTCTCCAGTATGAAAGGACAAGAGCAATACGGCTTACTTTACAAAATGTCTTCAAACTAAATGATGATATAATCTACATTCAATTAATTTATACATTCCCTACTGTAGAACAGGGTTCGTTACGGTGGCAGAGCCCGGTAATTATGTAAAACTGAAACTTTTTCTGCACTGGTTCAAGTCCTCTTCCTAAGAATATGTTTATAATCAACATTCTTTCACAAATTACCCAATTTAATTCACCATAGCATTCCTCATATTAACTAAATGGAAAATCCTAGGCTATATACAAATCCAGAAAGGGCCAAAAATCATCAGCCCCCATGGATGATTACAACCCATTGCTGAGGCGTTCAAATTACTTATTAAAGAACCACTATGTCCATCAACATCATCAATTTATATATTATTGCCCCAATGCTAGCCTTAACCCTGGCTCTCACAACATGAATTCCTCTTCCCATATCTTATCCACTAATTAGTATAAATGTAGGCATATTATTTCTATTAGCCATGTCACACCTAGCCATTTATTCCATCCTCAGATCTGGATGAACTTCACATTCAAAATACTCACTCACTGGAGCTCTAGGAACAATAGCACAGACAATCATCTCATATGAAGTAATGTAGCAGTTATTCTATTCTCAGTCTTACTGGTAAATGGATCATTTACACTTTCAACAGTAATTATTACACAAGAACACCTATGACTAATTTTCTCCTGACCCCTACCCAGAATTTGATTATCTCCGCAGTAGCAGAAATCCAGTGAAACCCCACTTGATTTAACAGAAGTAGAATCAAAACCTGTACATGTCTTCAATGTAGAAAATGTAGCAGGCCCATTCACCCCGTCCTTCCTAGAGAATATGTCAATTTCCCTATAATAAACATTTCCACAGCAATCTATTTTTAGGAGCATTCGACAATCCCTAGGTGCCAGAATTATAGATTCTTTCATCTTGTAAATATAGTTTTTTTTAAAAAATAATTTTTATAGTTTTACTACCTTTAAACAAAATGTACTCCATTGCTGTGGAATATTCCTTCATAGGAGCGTGCATGGTTCATTTCTGCATCCGTCTGTGATGGCCTTCAGGTTCTTTCAGGTTTGGCTCCTGTGGCTGCAAGTCCATGTCCGTGTGTCCTGGTGCAGGGCTGGTGGGTTTGTGTTCAACCGGGAGGAGCACTGTGGGTCTCTGTGCACGGACTTCGCTATCTGAGGCCCGATTGCTTCAGAAGTGGTTGCATCCCCCCGTTGCGTACCAGGCTTTCCATTGCTCCACATCCTGCTGATATTTGATACTATGTCTTTCATGTCTGCCATTCTGGTAGGTGTATGCACAGTATTTTTCTTATGGCTTTAATCCCTCTGTTGTTTGTGAAGTTGTGCATCTTGCGGTATTCATGGACTATTTCCTGTTGTTTTTTAAAAAGTTTTAAAAATTGTGGTCTGGTACACATAACATAAAATGTACTATCTTAACCATTTTTAAGTGCACATTTCAGAGTCAGGAAGTAATTCACACTGTTGTGCAAACCTGACCACCATCATCCTCCAGAACTTTTTCATCTTGCAAAATTGAAACAGTCCCCATTAAACACTCACTCCCCATTGTCCCTCCCTCAGCCTCTGGCACTCAACATCCTACTTTATGTCTCTATATTTCCGACTGCTCTAGGGGCCTTGTATGAGTGGATCAAGCACTGTTTGTTTTTTTGTGTCTAGCTTACATCACTGAGCATAATGCCCTCAAGGTTCATCCCTGCTGCATCCTGTGTCAGAATTGACTTCCTTTTTAGGCTGAATAGCATTCCCTTGTATTGATGGACCGTGTTTTTCTTCTCCATTCATCCATTAGTGGACACATGTAATATCTACATTCATTTCTACTGTCATAATATTTGTGGAATAAAATCAGAAAGTCCTATGAATCAAAAGTCATTTGCCATTAACTTTTTTCTTAAACTTTTTGTTGTGGAAAACATCAAGGCTAAGAAAAGGGAAAAAATACATGTCAGCTTCACTTGTGTTCAGGAATTAATGCTTTACGGATTCACTTTATTCCCTGTGTGTGTGCTATGCGTGTGCATGTGCCTGTTTGCATACATATGCTGTGCATGTGCATAGGTATGTGCACTTGCACACATTAGTGTGTGCATGGGCATATGGGTGCATGTGTGTTCACATGCTAGTGTGTGAATATATTTGTGCTGTGCACGTGCATATGTTTGTGTGTGTGCTGTGCCTGCCTGTGCGCACACCTGTGTGTTTGCTGGAACCACTTGCAAGTTGGCTGCAGACTGAATTGTGCCCCAGATATATCCGCACGCAGCTGCTCTAACAATCCTGCGTAGCCCCGTAAAGGTCACAGATCTCAGGGATTTAAATGGATGGAGCAGGATATCCTGACACAGAGTTTGTCTTCCAATGACTGTCACTGTCTCAGTAACATCCTTCACACCTTCTTTAAGCCCCATTCAGGGTCCAGTTTAGACTCCCATTACATTCAGTCACCTGTCCCAGGTCCCTTACAGCAACAATGTCACCGTTGGAGAGCCCGGCCAAGGCTGGGGGTGCCCCTCCTGTTGGCCTAGCCTCCAGGCCCTGCCCTTGGCTCCCGTTTTCTCATATCTCAGCCAGGCTCCGACTTGGATGGGGCCGCCACCTCTTTCCTCACAGGGTCCCATCGCCCAGTCAAGGGGGTTCATTCTCCCCAAACACAGCATCAGGAGTCGGGGGGTGACAGTCCCCACTGGGTCTCCTTCATGAGAGACCCTGTGCTGTTGAAAGAGCAGGCACCCTGCCCTCGGGGGTGGGGGACTGGGGGGCGACATGCGGCCCACGATGGGCAGGCGGGTCTCCGGGTGGGGCGAGCCAGTGTGCAAGGAGTTCCGCGGTGGGTTCTCCTCTCCAAAGGCTTCTGTGCCCCTACCTCTCCCCGTGCCTCCCCTCGAAGACAGCGCGGTGCCCGGGACGGGAACCATGGGAGCCGTCAGCCACCGCCCCCTCTACACACACACACACACACACACACACACGCACACGCACACGCACACGCACACGCTGCAGGGAAGCAGGACCTGAGTGCAGGGCTCTCAGCGGCCCTGAGCGCCCCGCCCGGAATCGGCCGGCCGAATGGACAGACCGGATCTCCCGGCCCGGACCATGCAGGACTCTCCTGCCTGGGCTTCCAGTGTGGCCGCCTCCTTCTGGAAGCCTGGGAGGCTGGAATCAGGCCACTTCTTGTCTGTCCTGGCAGCAGACTGGGCTGCACTCTAAGAAGTTCGTGGCTCGCCCGTGGATCCTGACCATCAGGTGGCCAGAGAAATTGGGAACATTTCTGTTTTGCCTGTTGAAATGTTTAATGACAAAGATTTTGTTCAGTTTCCTGATGTGGGTGTCCAAAGATGAGAGACCCATGTGTGTGATCTGTACCTCCTATGAGATCAGCCCTAAGCTAGTTTAAACATGATCAAGTTGTGTCTACATGGTAGATTTAGACCTCTGCATGTCCTGTCTACTGATTATGTTTAGAGCTGACCATGTGTTGTCTATAATAAGAAGATTTAGACCTGACCATGTTCTGTGTACTCTAGGACTATGGGGACCTGGGTAGAGACCCGGCCTGGCCTCAGTACTGGGAAGCTCCGTGCCTGCATCTGAATGTCAGTGCTTAGATGTCTGGGGTCTGGAGCTGAGGTGGGCTTGTTTACGTAACAGCCTCTCTTCTGAGTGTGGTGACCTGGTCCTCCCAAGGGTCAGTGCTATGGTCGGGGCCTTAGTCTTAATCCCTGCAAGGTTCACCTTCCCTGGGGCTCATGGAGAATCCTCAGGAGGACTACCTGGCAATAATTCCAATTTACCAGCACGTGCATGGTGCATAGGGAAGCAGGTTTAGCTGCTGAATTGATTGCAGGGCACGCAGATCGGGCAAAAGGCCGATGGGTGACAGCTGAGGCTGCTGCTGAGCTCTCCCTCCAGTCTACCGTCCCTACTCAGCAGAGTCCAGAGCTGCCCCTCGGCTTTCAGCCCTGCTGTCCTGTGAGTTTTCTCAACATGTAAGTGAGACGAGAAAGGACTGAGCATGCCAGCACCAGGGTCGTGTGTTCAACTCTAGTAGGAAAGCTTTAAAAACAGTTAAAGTCACACAGAACCAAAGTGAGCAGAGGAGGACTCCTCTGGGACAAGTGTGGGGAAAGGAGACCCACCTGACACTTTTTCCCATCCCAGGAGGTCCCAGGGACCCAGCTTGTTTCCACATTGGGGGAGCCCCCTGCAGAGCCATGGTGTCCTGACCAAGGGGACGTGTGACCCCAGGTGCAGGGTCTGGGGAGGTGAGGTCACCCTGGGACTGTGGACATGTGACCCAGGTGGAGGGGTCTGGGGAGGTGGGTCACCCTGGTGAGTGTGGATGTGTGGCCCCAGGTATAGGGTGCGGGGACTGTGTGGGTCTCACCATACCTGCATGGGTCAGGATCACATGGATGGGGAGACCGCATATGCGCTCTTTGCCTGCAGTGTGTCCTGTCCCCTTTGAGATTTCCAACCTCTGCATTAAGGGTGTTGTCCTGATTAACCTGTGGTTCCTTTTCTTCTCTTCATCTTGTCACAATCATATGAGGTCAGGCATGTTTGAGTGGGTTGCTGCTCTGTGTTCCGGTGAGTGACAACACTTGGTGGTATCATATTAATACTATAGCATATCATATGTCTAATCTATGGGGGTCACCACTGCCTGGGTCCCCCTGGACAGAGGTCAGGTGAGCACAGACTAGCCCCCCCTAAGAATGGTCTCCCACGTGCTCTGTGAGGGTACCGTGATGGCCCCTAAGGTAGGGGACTGTGTCTGGGCCTCCGACAGTTGTGATGAAGGGGAGTCGAAATGGAATCTCAATTAACAAGACATTATTTTAAGAATTTATTTTAAGTGAAATAAAACACACGTCACATACCCTTTACCATCATCACCATTTTAAGTGCACGTTTCTGAGGCATCAGATATATTCACTTTCTCGTGGAGCCATCACCACCATCCCTAGAACTTTTCATCTTGCAAAACCAAAATTCCACAACCATGAAAGTCTCATTCCCCATTCCCTCCCACTGCCCCTGGCACCGATATCCACTTCAGTCCCTGAGTTGTCGACTCCAGGGCACCCACTGGAGTGGAATCCTGCAGTGTTTGCTGACGGGTCATTTTGGAAGAGCTGACTTTCAGTCTGAAGCTCTGCCTGTTCGCATCTGAAGAATCTGCATTTAAGGAGAGGGTGTATGAGGAAGGGGGTGTATGCGGGACAAAGGTGTCCGGGGTGCAGGTGAGCCAGGACCTGACCAGCTGCCTTTTGCGTCCTCTGGTCCCATCTCTTGGTCTGTGCCTCATCTGCATCATCACTGTCCCCGCTGGCACCGCTGGGGTGTTGTTCTCTGAGTGAGAGTCCCCTGGTGCCCCTGCTCTCCTCCCCTCCTCCTGCTGGTTGCGGAGGGAACTGCTTGCTGTGTGGTCTCTACTCCTGAGGCATGAAGGACCCTGTAGCATGGACCTGCAGAGTGTGGGGTGTGGTCCCAAGAGCATGGGGCCCACATAGGACACGACATCGGGGCGTGACAAGTGCTAGGGCTGCCTCATCACTGACAGGGAATGTTGCCCAGATCCTGCTCGAGAGGGCGTGGTGGGTGGCCTGGGACCCTAGAGGCCCCATTCCTATACTGGAGCTTGGAGAGTGCATCCCCATGGGCTCCAGATTCACCCCATACCTCAGCCATATCCCTCTGTCCTGTCTTTGAACTCAGGAAAACGAGCTCTCTTGTCCACAACATAGGCCTGGTCCTGTTGATATTAGGATTCTTTAAGTTAGGCGTCCTGGGATAGCAGCTCCTTTTAGGCCTGAGAAGGAACAACTCCGGAGTGTACAACAATTTCAGATGAAACTAATATTCAATGACTATCCCTAACTACTCGGTTGTTGACTTCTATTAGTCATTATTCTCCTGGTTTTAGCTCGGATGTGGGGATTACAGAGGAGTCAACATTTAAATCTTCGTAATCTGTGTATTTGTAGCTTCAGTATCATTACTGACCCATAGTTTTTTATGGTTTGGGAAGAGTTATTGATTTCATGTATCATGTAAAGGATTCACAATGATGATAGGGCAATTAAGATTACAATAATAGCTAGTAAATTGTTCACATTTTCTCTACCTGTGCATCTATTGTATGCATATGAGTTTAGATGTCAATATTAGTGAAATGATATAGAGGACTAGAGAACTTATTTTAAAAATCACTATTAATGTGTGATGAAGAAAATGTAAAAGTTCTTCCATAATCGGTGATGTTGTATCTTGAGAGCCTAGATGAAATTGATATGCCTTAGTGATATACAGGATTTTAGCCTATCATTTAACTTTGACAAAGCTACATCACTTTTTACTTTTATCTCATTTATTGAGGAAGACATAATTGTTATGGTGTTGGCTTGAAACTGGTTGAAAAGGACTTGAGTCCTTCCTTATTTTACATTTACATAGGTAGGATCTTGAAACATAGGATATGGTGGAGGACATCCGTGTAACCATTCTAGGTTAGGAGTAGCAATTTCCACTGCTAAGACTTCTTGTTTAGACACAAATGCTTTTCAAAGTATGAAGATTATTAGCATTACTGCTGCTACTGAGATGAATGAGCCTAAAGACAAAATATTTCATGTTGTGTGTGCCTCAGGGTACTCAGACTAACGTAGTGACATCCCTGAGAGGCCATGAAAGTGCTGCAGGAAGTCATATTTACTACTACAAATATACTTGTGAAGTGAATTTTTGCTCATGCTGAGTTAACTGTATAACCTGAGAAGAGTGGGAATCAGTGTAGGAAGCCTCCTATAATAGTGAAGACTGCTCCCATGGACATTAGGTCATGGAAGTGTGCTACTACCTAGTATGTATCCTGGAGGACAATGTCTGGGGATGAGTTGGCTAAGATGATTCCTGTCAAACCACCTACTGTAAAAAGAAAAACTAAAGCCTAAAACTCATAATATAGTGGGAGGTCATATAGTATTACCTCCGTGAACAGTTGCTAACCAGGGACTTCCCTGGGGACGCAGTGGTTAAGAATTCGCCTGCCAATGCAGGGGACACGGGTTCGAGCCCTTGTCTGGGAAGATTCCACATGCCGCGGAGCAAAAAGCCCGTGTGCCACAACTACTGAGCCTGCCCTCTAGAGCCCGCAAGCCACAACTACTGAAGCCCACGCGCCTAGAGGCCGTGCTCTGCAACAAGAGAAGCCACTGCAATGAAAGGGCCGCACACCGCAACGAAGAGTAGCTGCCGCTCACCGCAACCAGAGAAAGCCCATGCGCAGCAACCAAGACCCAACTCAGCCAAAAAAAAAAAAAAGCAAAGAAAAAGAAAAATTAAATAAAGAGTTGCTAATCAGCTAGATACTTTTACTCCTGTAGGGATAGAAGTAATTACGGTAGCTGATGCAAAGTATGCTCCTGAGTCCACAGCTATCCCTATGGTAAACATATGATGGGCCCACAAGAGAACTCCTAAAAAAACCAGTGGACATGACTCATACTATTCCCAGATAGCTGAAAGGCAATTTTTGTCCTAAATAGTATGTAATGATATGTGAGTTTATAACAAACCCTGTTAGGCCATGAATACAGACTTCAGGGAGAGCAAAGTATCAAAAGAGGTGTTGGTATAGGATTCGGTCTCCTCCTGCAGGGTCAAAGAAAGTAGTGTTTAGATTTCTATCTCTTAACAGCATGGCAATTCTGGCTGCTTGGACTGAGATTGGTAATTATAGTAATATGGCTATAGTTGGGGAAGATTAAACAAATAATGGTGTTTGGTATTGGGATATGACTGCTGGTTTTGTATTAAAGACTATAGTAATAAAAGTAATAATACCAAGAATTGAGGAGACACCTGCTAAATGTAAGGAGAAAACAGTTAGGTCGACAGAGGCTCCTGCATGGGCCAGATTGCAGGCTAGAGCTGAATACACGGTTCCATTGGTACCAGAACCAGCTTCTACTATTGGTGATATGAGTAGGAGTAAGAATGATGGGGGAAGTAGTCAAAAGTTTATATGATTTATTGGGGGAAATGCTACTTCAGGTGTCTGAGTTATTAGTGGCCCAAGTCAGTTTTCAAAGCCTGCAATCATAACGGGTACAGCTATAAAGAAAATTATTACAAGTGCAGGGACTGTTATGACTACCTTACAGATTTGGGCATCTCCAAGTAGCGGTCCAGGTCAGCATAGCTCAGCCTGGATTAATATAATTAAGGTGCTGCCTGCTACTCCAGCTCAAGCACCAAATAGTAAATATAAAATGCCGATATCTTTGTGATTTGTTGAAAATAATCAGCAGTGTATGAACAGAGGTAAAATGACTGAGTTAGCATTAGACTGTAAATCTAAAGACAGAGATTGAGCCCTCTTTCTGGCAAACCCTGTGGTGAATCAACAAATTGAATTGTAACTTCAGAGAAGCAGCTTCAATTCTGCCAGTGATGTTCCTGCCTTTTTTTTTTTTTTTCTTTATTTCTTTCTCAAATGAAGAGAAGTAGACTGAAGCCAGCTGACTAGAGGATTTGCCTGCTAACTAAAGTTTCCTGGGGTTAAAACTCATCAATCTCGTAAAGATTTGGCTTCAATACAGTGTTTGCTTTACATTCAATTGATGTAGAATAAAGTCTTGCAATCCTTATTTTTAGGAATTAAGTAAATTTCACTTGTTTAGGGTTTTGAAAGCTCTTGGTCTGAACTAACCTAAATTCCTAGTCCAGCACCGATAGAATGGGTGTTGTGTGTAGTAATCGTGTGGGTATTATGATTGGTAATGATAGGAAGGTTATTTCTTTGTATGTTCAAATTGTTTTGTGTTGGTGTTGTTTAATGAAGGGAATATAGTTAGTGATGTGGAGTATGTTAGCTGCAAGTAGAAATATATGCTGAGGACTGCTATGATGGCTATTAGTGTTGGTAGAATGATGTTGTCGTTTTTGTTATCTCTTGGATAATTATTCATTTGGGTAGAAACCCTGATAGTGATGGGCGATGTCCTAATGATACTATAATGGTGAGGAAAATGATTGTGATGGGAGGTGTTTTATCTCATGTGTGTGATAATGATACTCTTGTAGTACATGATCTGGGCATAAATAAGAAGAAGAGAGTGTTGTTATGATATAAATTAGTATGTTTAGGATTGTTATAATCTGAATATACATTATAATATCTGTTATTCATCCTATATGGGCAATTGATGAGGAGGGTGTAATATTTTCCAGGTGAGTATGGCGAAGTCTGCCTCCGCCTTCAGGTATGATTTATAATATCACTATGATTAATAGTATATTTAGGTTGATGGATGGTGACATGTGGTATAAAACTGATAGGGGTGCAATTTTGTCATGTTGATAGCATCAGGTCTGCTGTTCATGGGATGCCTTGTGTGACTTCAGGCACTCAGAAGTGAAATGGGGAAAGTCCTACTTTTGTGACAAGGGCGATTGTCATGAGGGTGGATGCTGCTGGATTAAAGATTCTTGTTATTCATTGTGCTCTTTGACCAGAGTATATTAGATTAATGATAATAGCCATTATAAGTAGTATTGACGTGGTGGACTGTTTTAGGAAATATTTGTTGGATGCTTCTGTTGCTTATGGGTTCATGTTTTTTATTAGAATGGGGATACCATTAACCAGTGTGAGCTTGTTATACAATTATATTTCCTGAGAAAACGGTCAGTAGAATGATGGTAAAAACAATGAGAGTTTATTAGCACAGGAAGGATATACAAAAATATTTTGGGGGTATGGGCCTGAAGCTTACTTAGAGAACTTTACTATATAGCATGTGGTGTAATGTGGTAGGTAGCATGGAGAATGTAAAATTATTAGGAAGAATTCAATTCCAGGAATAAGAGCATTGAAACCTCTATGATTTACTCTATCAAAGTAACTCTTTTGTCAGACATATTTCTTAAATTTGTGGTGGGTTGCCTGGTATGATGACAAGTAGTGAAAACTCTCATATACATAGGGTTAATGTTAGTCGTAAAAAAACTTTTTATAAGAGATGTATGCGTTGATCATATCAAAATTGTAGGTAGGAGGCTCAAATTCATAGAAAGGAGATTGTTAGATGTGTTTTAATGATGACTTGGGCTGTATATAATTCTGGCACCTAGGGATTGTCGAATGCTCCTAAAAATAGATTGCTGTGGAAATGTTTATTATAGGGAAATTGACATATTCTCTAGGAGGGACGGGCTGAATGGGCCTGCTACATTTTCTACATTGAAGACATATACAGGTTTTGATGCTACTTCCGTTAAATCAAGTGGGGCTTCATTGGATTTCTGCTACTGCGGAGATAATCAAATTCTGGGTAGGGGTCAGGAGAAAATTAGTCATAGGTGTTCTTGTGTAATAATTACTGTTGAAAGTGTAAATGATCCATTTACCAGTAAGACTGAGAATAGAATAACTGCTACATTACTTCATATGAGATGATTGTCTGTGCTATTGTTCCTAGAGCTCCAGTGAGTGAGTATTTTGAATGTGAAGTTCATCCAGATCTGAGGATGGAATAAATGGCTAGGTGTGACACGGCTAATAGAAATAATATGCCTACATTTATACTAATTAGTGGATAAGATATGGGAAGAGGAATTCATGTTGTGAGAGCCAGGGTTAAGGCTAGCATTGGGGTTAAGGCTAGCAAGAGAAGCCACCGCAATGAGAAGCCCGCGCAACGCAACAAAGAGTAGTCCCCGCTTGCCGCAACTAGAGAAAGCCTGCGCATAGCAACGAAGACACAACGCAGCCAAAAACAAATTAATTAATTAATTAGTTAACTATTTTTAAAAAAAGTACTATATCCTTCTGTACAGCTTCTCTGGGAAGAACAGAGAGATGGCGTAGGAGAGTGAGAAAGACCAATATTTAGTGCTCATCTCTCATGCAGGTGCTCTGCTGGCTCAGATAGATTTATCCCCACTTTACAAAGGAGGAAATAATCTCAGAGAGGTTTAGTAATTTTCCCAAAGCCAAACAGCTATGGAGTGGCAGAACCAAGATCTGAACCAAGTCTGTTACCTTCAAAGCCTAAGTCCTCATCACAACAAAACTCAATTAATATTTACATTTATCGAATTACATTGCAACCTGGGGAGTTCTTGGCACAATCCTGAATAAGAGTGAGAAAGAAAGAAATAGCATTGTTCCTACAGTCAACCCAAATTTTTGGAGCAGCTGCTAGATGCCTGGCCCTTTTTGGGGTTCAGCAGTGATCAAGACAGGAAGAGTCCTGCTTTCATGAACCACGTAGTGGGGAGGAGAGACGGGTGCAACTTGGGTGAGGGATTTCACCTTGCTGGACCTCTGTTTTGTCATCTGGAAAATGGGATGGGTGTTCCTCATTTTCTGGGATTGTCCAGCCCTCACATTCTCTGATTCCATAAGAAGCATCTGTTTTCCTGTTTCTTTAAACTTCATTCAGGCCGTGAGCTGTGATGAATGTTGTTAGCTGCTCCCCAAATCACTCTATCCCCACCCTTTCCCTGTGATCAGGTCTTTCCCGAAACATGACTCACAGTCAGTCAAGTCACAGAACCTAAGGGGCACCCAGCAGAAAAATTCCAACCCTTGCTTCCCAGGAGCTCTGCGGTCTACCTGCCAGGTAAACTTAACTCACCTGGCACAAGGTGGCCATCCCTGGTTTCACATCAACATGATCTCAGGCACAAACCTCCTTGTTTTTCCATTTTGTCTTTAAGTTACTTGTTGAAACAACTGCACAAATATGACACAGATATAAAATCAGGCATCTTCTGCCCCCAGTGCCTACTAATAAATGATTTTCTGCCACTTTAATGATAAAGATAGAACATTTCAACATTCTGCTACCCTTATTATTTGTCATTTTTGTTGATATTTCTATTGACTACATCTTTCAATATTTTAACAATGGAACATTTATTTAGGTGGTTCCAGACCCAGCCTTTAGTGGTAAAGGTTTTGTTGTGATATTTCTATTATGTTTCCTTTAAAAATCATTATCCTATTTAAATGGATTAAGTCAATTCTATAGGCATTTATCTTATGATATTGATGAAATTGATACATAGAGGGCAGTAGTACAAGTTGATTGGACTTGAGAACCTCTATTAGCACAGTTAAGTATAAATATTATCTATATGTAAACCAAAGTACAGGCCGAGTGAGATTCTCTGACTTTTTTCCACTGTCTGCCCCTCAAGCCTGTGAGAAATGGAATATTTCTTGCCCTATCAGTAAACAAAGGATGTCACAGTCTTCAGCACTTGCAGCCCTCCAATGTGAGCCGGCGGGCCCTGAGGCACTCAGGATATGCAAATACAGAATGCAGGCCCCAGAGAGCTGAGGTGCATATCAAAGGAAGGATTTCAGTGAGCCCAGGCAAAGAAAAGCGCCGCATTCCTCACCTTGGGAGAGCTGGTTTTCCTTAGTTAACAATCACCTTTTGATGTTCCCCATTACCTGCGCCAGTCCCCTGCCCTGTCCCCTCCCCCCGGTACTTTAGCTCAGGGAGGAAGGAGCGCAGAGGGACTCGGCTGAATAAGGGGCCTGCGCGCCTCGGGAGGAGTTTTCAGCCGCTTTCCCCGCAGTCGGGAGGAGGGGCGCTGACCCTGCGCCTCCCTTGCCCCGTTTCCCCTCAGGACGCTCAGGCCGACCCCCTCCCCACGCCCACCAGGCCTCGCGAGCCAGGCCGAGGGCAGGGGCGAGAGGAGGGACCGAAGTTCCCGGGGACCAGACGCTGGAGGCCGCTCTTTCTGCACAGCAGCGGCGGGTGGCAGCGAACCCCTGCCCCTCAGAAGCTGGTCTTGTGCTGCCGCCCGGGCACCGGACCAGGCGGAGGGTCGGCGCCCACTTACCCGGCCCGCCGTCCCCGCGACTGTCATGGCTTCGGCCGCCGGGGCACCTCCAGAGCCGGCAGCCTCAGTGAGGTCGCCCTCCCCTCGGGCTCCGGGGCAGTTCCGTGAAGGCGGAGGGAAGAGACGCCGCCCGAGCCGGGAGTTCCAGCTCTGAGGAAACGCGGGCTCTGTTCAGCGCGCAGTGGGTGGGACCGCTCTGCCCCGAGGCCTTCCGGGAGGGAGCGGGGCGGCGGGGGAGGGAGCCGCCAGGAGCGCAGGGCCCCGTCGGGGGTCCTGGAGGTGGGGCCCGGCCTGGGGGCCACGCCCACTGTGGCCGCAGCCCAGGCCTTTTTCCTGGAATCCTACACAAAAAAATTAGAAAGATACACAGTCTATAGTAAATATTCACAAATGATTGTTGCTGCTGTGCTCACTATTCTATTAAAGGTGTAAAATCCATAAAACACTTTAAGTTCAAAATTAAATATGAATTTTTACCTTTCTAATTATGTCTCTGATATTCACAGTTGTGGTTAATGAATCAGAGACTGTGGCATCACTAGTTAAAAATGAGCTTGTTAAAAAAATAGAACTCAGGCCCACCGGACCTACTGAATCACAATCTGCACTTTTACAATCTCCCCAGTGTTCTTGTGCACCCATGAATAGTTGAAAGGTACATTTCTACCTCGACAGGTCTTTTCTCTATGAGAAATACACACATTTTATCCAGTTTGACATAAATAAAACACTCAAAAATGCATATGCCTGTGTTGAAACCATCATTTTATCATTTCTTTTCCAGACAAGTATAGTCTCTATACTGGTTTTGTGGATCACATGCCATACTCTTTTCTTGTAGTTAGAAATAAGGTAGAGAAAGTTACTTTGGAAAAAAAAAAATATATATATATATATATTAGTGGATAATTGAAGACACTCTTCTAAATTAAAACCTTCTCTTAACTTGCTGTTTTCTTCTTGGGTCATATTATGAACTCTTCCCGTGGCCACATGGCATGTGTACGTTTAATTTCAGGGACTGCTGACATTCCAGGATGTGGCCATAGATTTCTGTCAAGAGGAGTGAGAATGCCTGGACCAAGATCAATGGGAATTGTACAGGGATGTGATGTTAGAGAAGTATAGGAACCTGCTCTCCTTGGGTGAGGATACCTTCCTTCCAGAATTCCTTATCCAACCACAGGGTTTGGAGTCCTTCATTTGTAGAATGTCTCCTGGAATCTTCTGCTTCCTACAATAGGGTTTCAGATTGCAACGTTTCAGGAAAGATTGGGAGTTTGTGGGTATAATTTTTCTTATTCTTTTAAAATTGCAGCCTCCCTTCTAATATACTTTGTAACTGCTTGGGATGTGTCTATATGAACTGTGTACTATATGCTTCTGTTATAGTCCTTACAATATTTTATTGTCTTATTTTCTGTAACAATTTTCCATGGATTCTTTGGGCTTAAGGCATATTAAAAGGGAGACTGCGAATCTGGGACTTCCCTGGTGATGCAGTGATTAAGAATTCGCCTGCCAATGCAGGGGACCCGGTTCGATCCCCGGTCCGGGAAGATCTCACGTGCCACGGAACAACTAAGCCAGTGGGCCACAACTACTGAGTGTGCACGCCACAACTACTGAAGCCGGTGTGTCTTGAGCCCGTGCGCCATTTATTTTTTGGAGAATAAAACCACTTCTGAGTGATTAAAATTTAGGCCAGCTAGTCAAAATGCTTTATCACCTGTTCTTCTAAAACACTGGTCAATGGAACAAGTTTTACTAGGGATAACAGTGTAATTGTATTCTGGAGTTCATATGGGCAATATGGTTTATGACCTTGACGCTGGATCACGACATTTCAACGGTATAACTGCTATTAATTGTCTGTTTGTTCAACGATTAAAGTCTCACGTGATCTGAGTTCAGACGGGAGTCATCCTGGTTGGTTTCTGTCTATTGCAGTTTTCTTCCAGTATGAAAGGACAAGAGCAATACGGCTTACTTTACAAAGTGTCTTCAAACTAAATGATGATATAATCTACATTCAATTAATTTATACATTCCCTACTGTAGAACAGGGTTCGTTACGGTGGCAGAGCCCGGTAATTATGTAAAACTGAAACTTTTTCTGCACTGGTTCAAGTCCTCTTCCTAAGAATATGTTTATAATCAACATTCTTTCACAAATTACCCAATTTAATTCACCATAGCATTCCTCATATTAACTAAATGGAAAATCCTAGGCTATATACAAATCCAGAAAGGGCCAAAAATCATCAGCCCCCATGGATGATTACAACCCATTGCTGAGGCGTTCAAATTACTTATTAAAGAACCACTATGTCCATCAACATCATCAATTTATATATTATTGCCCCAATGCTAGCCTTAACCCTGGCTCTCACAACATGAATTCCTCTTCCCATATCTTATCCACTAATTAGTATAAATGTAGGCATATTATTTCTATTAGCCATGTCACACCTAGCCATTTATTCCATCCTCAGATCTGGATGAACTTCACATTCAAAATACTCACTCACTGGAGCTCTAGGAACAATAGCACAGACAATCATCTCATATGAAGTAATGTAGCAGTTATTCTATTCTCAGTCTTACTGGTAAATGGATCATTTACACTTTCAACAGTAATTATTACACAAGAACACCTATGACTAATTTTCTCCTGACCCCTACCCAGAATTTGATTATCTCCGCAGTAGCAGAAATCCAGTGAAACCCCACTTGATTTAACAGAAGTAGAATCAAAACCTGTACATGTCTTCAATGTAGAAAATGTAGCAGGCCCATTCACCCCGTCCTTCCTAGAGAATATGTCAATTTCCCTATAATAAACATTTCCACAGCAATCTATTTTTAGGAGCATTCGACAATCCCTAGGTGCCAGAATTATAGATTCTTTCATCTTGTAAATATAGTTTTTTTTAAAAAATAATTTTTATAGTTTTACTACCTTTAAACAAAATGTACTCCATTGCTGTGGAATATTCCTTCATAGGAGCGTGCATGGTTCATTTCTGCATCCGTCTGTGATGGCCTTCAGGTTCTTTCAGGTTTGGCTCCTGTGGCTGCAAGTCCATGTCCGTGTGTCCTGGTGCAGGGCTGGTGGGTTTGTGTTCAACCGGGAGGAGCACTGTGGGTCTCTGTGCACGGACTTCGCTATCTGAGGCCCGATTGCTTCAGAAGTGGTTGCATCCCCCCGTTGCGTACCAGGCTTTCCATTGCTCCACATCCTGCTGATATTTGATACTATGTCTTTCATGTCTGCCATTCTGGTAGGTGTATGCACAGTATTTTTCTTATGGCTTTAATCCCTCTGTTGTTTGTGAAGTTGTGCATCTTGCGGTATTCATGGACTATTTCCTGTTGTTTTTTAAAAAGTTTTAAAAATTGTGGTCTGGTACACATAACATAAAATGTACTATCTTAACCATTTTTAAGTGCACATTTCAGAGTCAGGAAGTAATTCACACTGTTGTGCAAACCTGACCACCATCATCCTCCAGAACTTTTTCATCTTGCAAAATTGAAACAGTCCCCATTAAACACTCACTCCCCATTGTCCCTCCCTCAGCCTCTGGCACTCAACATCCTACTTTATGTCTCTATATTTCCGACTGCTCTAGGGGCCTTGTATGAGTGGATCAAGCACTGTTTGTTTTTTTGTGTCTAGCTTACATCACTGAGCATAATGCCCTCAAGGTTCATCCCTGCTGCATCCTGTGTCAGAATTGACTTCCTTTTTAGGCTGAATAGCATTCCCTTGTATTGATGGACCGTGTTTTTCTTCTCCATTCATCCATTAGTGGACACATGTAATATCTACATTCATTTCTACTGTCATAATATTTGTGGAATAAAATCAGAAAGTCCTATGAATCAAAAGTCATTTGCCATTAACTTTTTTCTTAAACTTTTTGTTGTGGAAAACATCAAGGCTAAGAAAAGGGAAAAAATACATGTCAGCTTCACTTGTGTTCAGGAATTAATGCTTTACGGATTCACTTTATTCCCTGTGTGTGTGCTATGCGTGTGCATGTGCCTGTTTGCATACATATGCTGTGCATGTGCATAGGTATGTGCACTTGCACACATTAGTGTGTGCATGGGCATATGGGTGCATGTGTGTTCACATGCTAGTGTGTGAATATATTTGTGCTGTGCACGTGCATATGTTTGTGTGTGTGCTGTGCCTGCCTGTGCGCACACCTGTGTGTTTGCTGGAACCACTTGCAAGTTGGCTGCAGACTGAATTGTGCCCCAGATATATCCGCACGCAGCTGCTCTAACAATCCTGCGTAGCCCCGTAAAGGTCACAGATCTCAGGGATTTAAATGGATGGAGCAGGATATCCTGACACAGAGTTTGTCTTCCAATGACTGTCACTGTCTCAGTAACATCCTTCACACCTTCTTTAAGCCCCATTCAGGGTCCAGTTTAGACTCCCATTACATTCAGTCACCTGTCCCAGGTCCCTTACAGCAACAATGTCACCGTTGGAGAGCCCGGCCAAGGCTGGGGGTGCCCCTCCTGTTGGCCTAGCCTCCAGGCCCTGCCCTTGGCTCCCGTTTTCTCATATCTCAGCCAGGCTCCGACTTGGATGGGGCCGCCACCTCTTTCCTCACAGGGTCCCATCGCCCAGTCAAGGGGGTTCATTCTCCCCAAACACAGCATCAGGAGTCGGGGGGTGACAGTCCCCACTGGGTCTCCTTCATGAGAGACCCTGTGCTGTTGAAAGAGCAGGCACCCTGCCCTCGGGGGTGGGGGACTGGGGGGCGACATGCGGCCCACGATGGGCAGGCGGGTCTCCGGGTGGGGCGAGCCAGTGTGCAAGGAGTTCCGCGGTGGGTTCTCCTCTCCAAAGGCTTCTGTGCCCCTACCTCTCCCCGTGCCTCCCCTCGAAGACAGCGCGGTGCCCGGGACGGGAACCATGGGAGCCGTCAGCCACCGCCCCCTCTACACACACACACACACACACACACACACGCACACGCACACGCACACGCACACGCTGCAGGGAAGCAGGACCTGAGTGCAGGGCTCTCAGCGGCCCTGAGCGCCCCGCCCGGAATCGGCCGGCCGAATGGACAGACCGGATCTCCCGGCCCGGACCATGCAGGACTCTCCTGCCTGGGCTTCCAGTGTGGCCGCCTCCTTCTGGAAGCCTGGGAGGCTGGAATCAGGCCACTTCTTGTCTGTCCTGGCAGCAGACTGGGCTGCACTCTAAGAAGTTCGTGGCTCGCCCGTGGATCCTGACCATCAGGTGGCCAGAGAAATTGGGAACATTTCTGTTTTGCCTGTTGAAATGTTTAATGACAAAGATTTTGTTCAGTTTCCTGATGTGGGTGTCCAAAGATGAGAGACCCATGTGTGTGATCTGTACCTCCTATGAGATCAGCCCTAAGCTAGTTTAAACATGATCAAGTTGTGTCTACATGGTAGATTTAGACCTCTGCATGTCCTGTCTACTGATTATGTTTAGAGCTGACCATGTGTTGTCTATAATAAGAAGATTTAGACCTGACCATGTTCTGTGTACTCTAGGACTATGGGGACCTGGGTAGAGACCCGGCCTGGCCTCAGTACTGGGAAGCTCCGTGCCTGCATCTGAATGTCAGTGCTTAGATGTCTGGGGTCTGGAGCTGAGGTGGGCTTGTTTACGTAACAGCCTCTCTTCTGAGTGTGGTGACCTGGTCCTCCCAAGGGTCAGTGCTATGGTCGGGGCCTTAGTCTTAATCCCTGCAAGGTTCACCTTCCCTGGGGCTCATGGAGAATCCTCAGGAGGACTACCTGGCAATAATTCCAATTTACCAGCACGTGCATGGTGCATAGGGAAGCAGGTTTAGCTGCTGAATTGATTGCAGGGCACGCAGATCGGGCAAAAGGCCGATGGGTGACAGCTGAGGCTGCTGCTGAGCTCTCCCTCCAGTCTACCGTCCCTACTCAGCAGAGTCCAGAGCTGCCCCTCGGCTTTCAGCCCTGCTGTCCTGTGAGTTTTCTCAACATGTAAGTGAGACGAGAAAGGACTGAGCATGCCAGCACCAGGGTCGTGTGTTCAACTCTAGTAGGAAAGCTTTAAAAACAGTTAAAGTCACACAGAACCAAAGTGAGCAGAGGAGGACTCCTCTGGGACAAGTGTGGGGAAAGGAGACCCACCTGACACTTTTTCCCATCCCAGGAGGTCCCAGGGACCCAGCTTGTTTCCACATTGGGGGAGCCCCCTGCAGAGCCATGGTGTCCTGACCAAGGGGACGTGTGACCCCAGGTGCAGGGTCTGGGGAGGTGAGGTCACCCTGGGACTGTGGACATGTGACCCAGGTGGAGGGGTCTGGGGAGGTGGGTCACCCTGGTGAGTGTGGATGTGTGGCCCCAGGTATAGGGTGCGGGGACTGTGTGGGTCTCACCATACCTGCATGGGTCAGGATCACATGGATGGGGAGACCGCATATGCGCTCTTTGCCTGCAGTGTGTCCTGTCCCCTTTGAGATTTCCAACCTCTGCATTAAGGGTGTTGTCCTGATTAACCTGTGGTTCCTTTTCTTCTCTTCATCTTGTCACAATCATATGAGGTCAGGCATGTTTGAGTGGGTTGCTGCTCTGTGTTCCGGTGAGTGACAACACTTGGTGGTATCATATTAATACTATAGCATATCATATGTCTAATCTATGGGGGTCACCACTGCCTGGGTCCCCCTGGACAGAGGTCAGGTGAGCACAGACTAGCCCCCCCTAAGAATGGTCTCCCACGTGCTCTGTGAGGGTACCGTGATGGCCCCTAAGGTAGGGGACTGTGTCTGGGCCTCCGACAGTTGTGATGAAGGGGAGTCGAAATGGAATCTCAATTAACAAGACATTATTTTAAGAATTTATTTTAAGTGAAATAAAACACACGTCACATACCCTTTACCATCATCACCATTTTAAGTGCACGTTTCTGAGGCATCAGATATATTCACTTTCTCGTGGAGCCATCACCACCATCCCTAGAACTTTTCATCTTGCAAAACCAAAATTCCACAACCATGAAAGTCTCATTCCCCATTCC
The DNA here is from genome assembly GCF_965194805.1 of Balaenoptera borealis. Taxonomy (NCBI): domain Eukaryota; kingdom Metazoa; phylum Chordata; class Mammalia; order Artiodactyla; family Balaenopteridae; genus Balaenoptera; species Balaenoptera borealis. The sequence goes on along the minus strand of NW_028121740.1, from coordinate 566 downwards.
CTCCCACTGCCCCTGGCACCGATATCCACTTCAGTCCCTGAGTTGTCGACTCCAGGGCACCCACTGGAGTGGAATCCTGCAGTGTTTGCTGACGGGTCATTTTGGAAGAGCTGACTTTCAGTCTGAAGCTCTGCCTGTTCGCATCTGAAGAATCTGCATTTAAGGAGAGGGTGTATGAGGAAGGGGGTGTATGCGGGACAAAGGTGTCCGGGGTGCAGGTGAGCCAGGACCTGACCAGCTGCCTTTTGCGTCCTCTGGTCCCATCTCTTGGTCTGTGCCTCATCTGCATCATCACTGTCCCCGCTGGCACCGCTGGGGTGTTGTTCTCTGAGTGAGAGTCCCCTGGTGCCCCTGCTCTCCTCCCCTCCTCCTGCTGGTTGCGGAGGGAACTGCTTGCTGTGTGGTCTCTACTCCTGAGGCATGAAGGACCCTGTAGCATGGACCTGCAGAGTGTGGGGTGTGGTCCCAAGAGCATGGGGCCCACATAGGACACGACATCGGGGCGTGACAAGTGCTAGGGCTGCCTCATCACTGACAGGGAATGTTGCCCAGATCCTGCTCGAGAG
>NW_028121741.1:22500-25000 GCF_965194805.1 Balaenoptera borealis | reverse complement strand
GCCCCGCCCCCTCCTCCACCGCGAGTCCCGGCCGGGGGGTGGGGACCGGCCCGAGCCGTACTGGGTGGCCCGGATAGGGCGGCCTGGGCCCGGGCGCGGTCCCTCGTGGGGCCCGCTCGTCGGAGGCGGCCGAGTGGGATATTTCTTTTTCTCTAACCAAGTCCTCGCCCGGAGAGAGACTCGGAGGGACCGGTACCTGCCCGCGCGGGCGAACCGGGGAGGGCGACCCCGGCCCGCTCGCTGCCTCTCCCACGTTTTCCCGCCCCTCCCGCCCCGCCCCCACTTTGCCACCACGCTCCTCGGGTCGACCAGGTGGCCCCGAGGGCTCCGGGACTGGTGTGGATGGGGAAGGGTTGGGGACAGGTGGCGGGACCGAGGTCCCGGGGACCCCCCCTGCGATTCGTGGATGGGCCCCGCTGCCGGGCGTCGTGATTTTTTTCGCCCGAAATGGGCCTTTTTTGCCACCAGATAGGTGCTGACACGGTCTTCCCTGGCGTCTGTCGCTGAGGACTTTGGGACTCCGGACGCATGCAGGGCTCTGGGCTTGGGACTGCCGCCTGGCACCCGAACCGGCCCTTGCCGCTTGAGCCGCCCGCCTGGGCCTGCGCGCCGGCTCTCGTGTGTGCGCCCGGCTGACCCGGCCCGCGGTGCCGCCTCCGGTCTCTGGCTCACCCGAGGGCGGCGGGGCGAGGTGGCGCGTGGGTCTTCTACCCCGTGTGACTCCCACCCCCCGCCGCAGGCACCCGGTGGTGGCTGAGACGACCCCACCCCGCAGGCTCCGTGCCACGTGTCAGGCGTTCTCCTCGCGGGGTCGTCGGCCACTGTTGCCTGAGAGCCAGAAAAGGAGGTGGGGGGGCTGCCTGCCTGCCTGCCTGCCTGCCTGCCTGCCTGCCGGTGAGGCTGAAGCAGGCTCCTCGGATGATGGTCCTCACCGTGCCCCTCTCCTTCGGGACTTTCTGGCCCCTGGCTCGCTGGATTGACTGATCGATGTGGTGCTGTCGCGCTCTCCTGGGCCGGACCTAAGTCGCGCCAGACGAGGGACGGACGTTCCTGGCGAACGGGACCGCTCTTCTCGTTCTGTCCGCGGGCCCCTCGCCTCTCTTTTCACGCCCTCCCGGCCTGTCGAGGGGGTGTGTGGAAGGGCAGGGGTGGTGGTCTCCGGCCCTGACCCTCGGTCTCCTGCCCCCTGCCTCACGGGGCGGGCGGGTCCGTGGTCCTCGGACGCAGCAGACACTCTCGCTTCGCCTCCTTGGCGTGTGCCTCGCGAGCGGTCCTCCCCGCGTCGGTGGGGGGGGGCCGTCCCGCCGCTGCGCTGCGCGCCCCTGCTGGCGCGTGAGCGTGCCTTGCTTGGCCGTCGGTGGTGCCCCTGGAGCGCTCCAGGTTGTCCCTCAGGTGCCCGAGGCCGAGCGGTGGTGTCGTTCCCTTTTCCCAGCGTGCTCCTCGGGTCCCCGCCGCGGTGGTGTGTCCCCTGAGTGGCTCTCTTGGCGGGGGTCGAGACGGTAAGGGAGGCGTGCCTCTGTTCCCCCCTCGGTGGGGGGCCGGGTGCCGCCTCGTCGCGGTCGTCCTCCCACGGCTGTGCGGTGGGGGGGATCGTGTTGGGTCGGGGGGCGGCTGAGGTTGTGCCCCCGGCTGCGGCCGCGAGCGCTCCTGTGAGCCGTGTGCTTACCCATACCGCAGACCCCCCCCCCCCACACACACACCCCGTCCATTCGTGGACTGGGCGGCTTGTGGAGCCGCCTCCGCGGGCCCAAAGGGGAGACGATGGGTGGGGGATGATGCACCCTCGGTGAGAAAGCCTTCTCTAGCGATCCGAGAGGGAGCCTTGGGGTACCGGACCCCCCAGCCGCTGCCCCTCCCAAGCGTGCAGTCGCCACGGTGGCGTCTGCCAGAGCACGTGGGCAGAGCCCCTCGCCTTCGCGGGAGGGCTTGCGCCGGCCCCGCGGTGGGGCCGTGCGCCGCTCTTTGCCTACCGCGGCCCGCGCCTCCCCCCTCTGAGTCGGGGGAGGGTCCCGCCAGGCCGGCGTCCGGCGTGGGGCCGCGTGTGCGTGTGTGCGTGTGCGTGTGCGGTGACCCCCGTGGTGAGCTCAAGGGGGCGGGGACGCCCGGACGTCCCGACTCCCCAGTCCCGCAGCCACGAGGAGCCCGTCGCGCCTGCCCGCACCGCGAGTCGCAGCCGGCGGCGGTGTGTGGGCGCGGTGCGGGTCGCCTCGCTCGGGAGCGTTGCCCTGGGGCGCGAGCCCCGGCGGTCGGACTTGGATGAAGGCGGACCTGGCGGGGACAGAGGGGTTGAGTTTGGGTGGACGGGTTCCTCCGTGGCACGCGGGGGAGACCGTCGCACGCAGGGCCTGGCGGCGGGGCCGGGTCGCGGGGAGGCCCCAGGGTGGCTGGGGCCGGCCGGCGTCTCAGGCGTCGTGGGACCGCCCTCGTGTGTGTGGCGGTGGGACCCCGCGCTTGTTTTCCTGGTGGCCCGGTCGTGTCTCGGCCCTTCCTCTCCCTGGGC
>NW_028121741.1:0-5000 GCF_965194805.1 Balaenoptera borealis | reverse complement strand
CAGGTTTGGCTCAGAACTGAAGAAGAAGCTTCTCTCTCTGCCTAGCAAGTCTTTCCTTGGGATGTTGGTGACATGGCTAACGAAGCACTGTTTCACAGTGACCTATCAGATTAAGTGCTTTACAATCTTTTGGATATTTTGGACACATTTGCCCAAAAATTGAAGGACAGATGAAGTCCTTTGGGCTTCGAACGCACTTTGAGATAGGATCCAGGAGGAGAGGGCCCTCAAAATAGCTCAAAAATGTGTTCTCTCTCCTGAGAAATGAGAGAGATGAAACTGAGTAAGTTTCTTGGAGAGGTTCGATGACACGGGAGAGTGTTGTCAAAGAGGAAGGAACAACGTGAAGTCTTCTTTGGCTTGTGTCTGTACACCGATGTGTTCTAACTGTTCCAGAAATGATGGGATCTTTCTTCCCGGAAGTCTTCTCTGCCCTGGCATAAAGTGTTGTCTGTTATCGTCAAAATGGAGGCTCACACGAAAGGGGCTGAACCCAGTATCAGGGAGATGTTCTAACCGACTTTCACGCCAAGGCAGTAACAACAGCCTGTGGAAAGATGGTGGGGGTGGCGGGGCACACGTGGATCAAGTCCATTCTGTCCTTTCAACAGCCGGTCGGGGCTATGGCAGACGGGAGACGGTGGCCCAGCCGGTTGCTCCCTGGCCAACCTCCCCCCTCCCCCACATCTTGCATTCCTTCACCCGCCCGTGGTGCCTCCAAGATGACTCCAACTGTAAATAGACATTGGCAGGAAGACTTCTACAGTCTACCGGCAACGTCTGACCTGTCATGCTTGTAACCCTGGGGGGGAAAAATCATTTTTCTCTATGGAAAGAAAACCTCCTCTCTCTGGATCCTCTGAACCCCAGCCACTGGACTTCATTCCACTGCCACTTAGTAGGGGTCATCCAAACATCCTTGTATGTTTTCCGTGTGGGTTGAAGTCTTCCCTCGCTGCAAGCCTGATGTCCTCACCGTGGCACAGAGACTGTTAACAAAACAAAATGTGTTTGCCACTTGGGGTCTACCTTCCACAGCCTCCCGTGTGATCAGATCAAGGCACCCGCTTCTCTGGGAAAATCCTACAATCCTTCACAAAAGCTCTTGTAAACTTTTTGGAACCGTCACTCGTCCAGTCACCCTCAATCATCAGGCAAGGTCGGCAGGACCGATGGAAAAACTGGACTCCAAGAAGAACAAGAATGACTTACATGGGGTTGAATGAACTGATGAATAGGACGACAACGTGTATGACTACTTGTGTAAAACAGGACTGCTTGGGGAAGCGGGGGATAGATAACTTAGGAAGTTGAGATGAACATATACACATTACTGTACATAAAATAGGTAATCAACAAACACCTCCTACTATATAGCACAGGAAACTCTACTCACTACTTTGTAATAACGTATGAGAGAAAAGAATCTGAAAAAGAATATCTATATAAAGTATTTTGATATATATATATAAAGAAAGAGAGAGAGAGAGAGAGAGAGAGAGAGAAACAGAGAGAGAGAGAGAGAGAGAGAGAGAGAGAGGGAGAGAGAGAGGGGGAGAGAGGGAGCGATTAGGACTGATTGTTAAATCTTTTGTTTTCCAGATACAAGGAAAAACAAAAACAAACAAACAAAACCCAATTTTCTTCTTTTATTTTTAAAGGGGGACGTCCATTTGGTAACTCATACCTCTGTCAGCAGGATAGAATCACTGATCTTTTTCTCCCTACTTTCCTTAATTCAGAAACTCTCAGTGAGGCTTCTTATTTCCCTGGCAATAGAGTTATTCGCATATGTTACTTGGAGGCCAAAATTATGTTTCCATAAAACGGGGATACACACTTGTGGATGTGAAATTCTGGTGCTACTCACTTCCCTTAGGGAGTTGTTCTTAATCTGAAAACTGGACTGCATCCCGAAGTTTTTTGAGTTCCCTCCAATATCTGGCTATGACTCTCTCCGTGAACGTTTGCCATTTTCTCCCACCCTTTTGACTTGGCATCACTGAGAACTAAAACGGCCCTTTGCCTGAAGCCCTGCAAACGGAAGCTAGAGAACTTGACGAAAACCTTAGAGAAACGGCCACAACGGCTCCTATGGAAAAAGTCCTCGTTCCTGTTTCTGTGAGAGCCACTCCGAAATTTGAACCAAACACCCGACGACATCATCAGAGTTATTTCAAACTTCTAAAGTTGCTTCGACCCTGACATCTAGATCTAGAAATCTCCTTGACTCAGACACACACACACACACACACACACACACACACACACACACACACACACACACACACACACACACACACACACAGTCACCAGCTCAGCTTTAATATGTTCCAAGGAACTTTCAGAGGAGGGAACTGTTGGGCTCCAGAGTAGGCCGCCCCAAAATGTGCCTCCATGCTCTATTGATTATTTTGAATTCAAGTGACTTAAGAACCGGCCAGCACAAGAGGGACACACTGGCCCTCCTTTCTGTCCTCCTGCGGAGGAAGATCTCAAGTGAAGACGTCTGCTTTCACGCGTGTCCATGATTCTCAAATGGTGTAGTGGGGTTTCCTGGGTTAGGAAAAGGAGGGGACTCCTTTTGCCTGGAAAAACGGCCTGTTTCTCACACATCCTCCTCCCATCCCTTCCTCTCTCCCTCCTTCCCTCCCTGCAGTTTGGAGGGGGCAGCCTAAGGGTGGGGGAAACTGGGGAAAGAAAAAAGAAAAAGCCATTCATTAAAGAGAAGCTCGAGGCAAAGTCAAACGCTCCGACTTGACCGGAGAGCTTTCTGCATTTGAATGGAGCGATTGAACGAGGCCCTGCCGAATGAATCGTCCGGACCTCCCCTCCCCCGCTCCTGGCAAAGGTCAGTCCAGGGGACTTAGGAAGGAGCGCTGGAGAAGGAACAGGGGTGGGGGTGGGGGTGGGGGCGGGAACAACAGACAATAGCCGCTGCCTGCCTGCCTGCCTGCCTGCCCGCCCGCCGGGCTGAGGCCTGAGGGCTGAGGGCCACCCTGGCTCCTGCAACACAATCCCTTCCAGGAAACTGCTGTGATGACTATTTGGCAGTGAATGATCAAATCTGAACTCTCTTGGCCTATTTCTGCAAAAGGCCCGAGTCTCAGCTACGACAGATTCTCTGGATTTCTTGGCACATGGACTGACCCTCAATCTCCCATCCTGTCAGATCCTCCTTTGTACACACACCTCCACTGGAAGGGTTCTTTGGCCTCGTCCAGAAAACGAACAAGCAAGAACAAACACACAAACAGACTGAATTGATGTGTTGGTATTTGTTGGAAAGAAACATGCTCCTCTCACACACCTGAGGGCAGGAAGCGAAGGCAGGTTCTCAGCAGGAGGGGGACGGGGAACCTGAACCGAGGTCGGTCAGCGGTCCCCCCCAACTTCTCTCCCAGGTCACGTGGGCCTCCCCTCCCCGCCTCTCTCTGCGCCCCCCTGACCTGGTTCTGATATTTCACTTGGGAAACTTCTCTAGGCCGACCGAGATGCCAGCTTGCTGTCCTGCTGCTTCATGTCCATCTCTACCAGCCGTGCCCAAAAGGCACGTGAAATCATGGACAGCAAATAGCGCCCCCAGAGCTGTGTGTGTGTGTGTGTGTGTGTGTGTGTGTGTGTGTGTGTGTGTGTGTGTGTGTGTGTGTGCGTGCGCGCGCGCCAATTTTCCAGGAAGCGGTGAGGGAGCAAAGGGAGGGCTGGGTGAAGGAATCCTGGGTGCCCGTCATCGCACACCCCGCAGAGCACCATTTATTTCTATCTCCATGTCTGAAAGACACTTAGTCCTCATTTCAGCAACTTGATGGTGATTCCCCTTCTAAATACGTGACAAAACCTATGAAGTACTGGACTCATTGAATCTGTCACTGCTAACAGGGCCCAAGGAGTTTTCAATCGATGGCAGGAAAAGCAATGATCCTAAACCTAAAACTGCCAAGAATTCCTATAGATGGAGTTATCATGGACCGACTTCTGGTGATACGTGCCATGGGGGCTCCCATTTGACAAACCGGAATGGGATAGGTAGACCCAGTCATCCCATGTTTTACCTCAAGCTGGAGAAGCAGAGAATATCATCTAAAAGCCTACCTTCATGGCGTCTCAGTGCTCAGGGCTCTTCCTTCTCGGGGATCTTGTGTTCTGTAGGGATAATTCACGTGCTGGGGCAGTAGGTTCCCAATATCAGCTTGTGAAATGGATTAAATGATGTCTTCCTTTTAAAAAGATAAAGATTATTTGGAAAAGTTATTAATAGTGAACACATGATGTTATCCTCTCTGATCTATAAACTAGAGTTGACCGTTGAACAACCAACATGGAGGGTTACGGGTGCCGAGCCCACGCACTGAAAATCCATGGATAACTGCACAGTCAGGGCCCTGTATCTGCGCTTCCACCTCCGGGGACTCAGCAACCACAGATCCTGCAGTGCCATAGTGCACGGCTATGGGAAACATCCACCTATGAGTCTCACACACACACACGCACACACGCACATGCACAGGTTTCAACTTTGTTGTGTTTATTCTTGTGGCCACTCATCCTTGACATGTGCGTGCATACCTATTTGGACAGTAATGTAACAGGTAACCCCCATCACTTGTGTTCTACTTTTTTACTGACCATTGAAACTTAGTTCCTGATTGACCCTAGGGTTTGTAATTATGTTTACAACTTCATAAAAATAGAAAGTCCCTCACTGATCGACAGCGAGTGTATGAAAGGAAAATTGACCCATTCTGACTCAGGGCAACATTTCCTGGTTTTGAAAGACACACACCCATTCGGTAGTGCTTACATATGTCCAAGCACTGATCCACTGAAGTGGGGTTGCTTTCTTTCTTGGTACCAAACTTTGCATTCTCAAAATACTTCGCCATCTACCTATTTATGCTGTAGATTTGTAGTAATAGACAATCTCCAAACGTCTGAACCTTGTCTCAATCGTGGGGCTCACACATTCTTTATAGAGTCAGTATATTCCCAGCATTCATTTC
>NW_028121742.1:0-29812 GCF_965194805.1 Balaenoptera borealis | reverse complement strand
TGAGCCCGTGCGCCATTTATTTTTTGGAGAATAAAACCACTTCTGAGTGATTAAAATTTAGGCCAGCTAGTCAAAATGCTTTATCACGTGTTCTTCTAAAACACTGATCAATGGAACAAGTTTTGCTAGGGATAACAGTGTAATTGTATTCTGGAGTTCATATGGGCAATATGGTTTATGACCTTGATGCTGGATCACGACATTTCAATGGTATAACTGCTATTAATTGTCTGTTTGTTCAACGATTAAAGTCTCACGTGATCTGAGTTCAGACTGGAGTCATCCTGGTTGGTTTCTGTCTATTGCAGATTTCTTCCAGTATGAAAGAAAGGACAAGGGCAATACGGCTTACTTTACAAAATGTCTTCAAACTAAATGATGCTATAATCTACATTCAATTAATTTATACATACCCTACTGTAGAACAGGGTTCGTTACGCTGGCAGAGCCCGGTAATTATGTAAAACTGAAACTTTTTCTGCACTGGTTCAAGTCCTCTTCCTAAGAATGTGTTTATAATCAACATTCTTTCACAAATTACCCAATTGAATTCACCATAGCATTCCTCATATTAACTAAATGGAAAATCCTAGGCTATATACAAGTCCAGAAAGGGCCCAAAATCATCAGCCCCCATGGATGATTACAACCCATTGCTGAGGCTTTCAAATTACTTATTAAAGAACCACTATGTCCATCAACATCATCAATTTATATATTATTGCCCCAATGCTAGCCTTAACCCTGGCTCTCACAACATGAATTCCTCTTCCCATATCTTATCCACTAATTAGTATAAATGTAGGCATATTATTTCTATTAGCCATATCACACCGAGCCATTTATTCCATCCTCAGATCTGGATGAACTTCGCATTCCAAATACTCACTCACTGGAGCTCTAGGAACAATAGCACAGACAATCATCTCATATGAAGTAATGTAGCAGTTATTCTCTTCTCAGTCTTACTGATAAATGGATCATTTACACTTTCAACAGTAATTATTACACAAGAACACCTATGACTAATTTTCTCCTGACCGCTACCCAGAATTTGATTATCTCCGCAGTAGCAGAAATCCAATGAAGCCCCACTTGATTTAACAGAAGTAGCATCAAAACCTGTATATGTCTTCAATGTAGAAAATGTAGCAGGCCCATTCACCCCGTCCCTCCTAGAGAATATGTCAATTTCCCTATAATAAACATTTCCACAGCAATCTATTTTTAGGAGCATTCGACAATCCCTAGGTGCCAGAATTATAGATTCTTTCATCTTGTAAATATCGTTTTTTTAAAAAAAATAATTTTTATAGTTTTACTACCTGTAAACAAAATGTACTCCATTGCTGTGGAATATTCCTTCATAGGAGCGTGCATGGTTCATTTCTGCATCCGCCTGTGATGGCCTTCAGGTTCTTTCAGGTTTGGCTCCTGTGGCTGCGAGTCCATGTCCGTGTGTCCTGGTGCAGGGCTGGTGGGTTTGTGTTCACCTGGGAGGAGCACTGTGGGTCTCTGTGCAGGGACTTCGCTATCTGAGGCCCGATTGTTTCAGAAGTGGTTGCATCCCCCCGTTGCGTACCAGGCTTTCCATTGCTCCACATCCTGCTGATATTTGATACTATGTCTTTCATGTCTGCCATTCTGGTAGGTGTATGCACAGTATTTTTCTTACGGCTTTAATCCCTCTGTTGTTAGTGAAGTTGTGCATCTTGTGGTATTCATGGACTATTTCCTGTTGTTTTTTAAAAAGTTTTAAAAATTGTGGTCAGATATACATAACATAAAATTTACTATCTTAACCATTTTTAAGTGCACATTTCAGGGTCAAGAAGTAATTCACACTGTTGTGCAAACCTGACCACCATCATCCTCCAGAACTTTTTCATCTTGCAAAATTGAAACAGTCCCCATTAAACACTCACTCCCCATTGTCCCTCCCTCAGCCCCTGGCACTCAACATCCTACTTTATGTCTCTATGTTTCCGACTGCTCTAGGGGCCTTGTATGAGTGGATCAAGCACTGTTTGTTTTTTTGTGTCTAGCTTACATCACTGAGCATAATGCCCTCAAGGTTCATCCCTGCTGCAGCCTGTGTCAGAATTGCCTTCCTTTTTAGGCTGAATAGCATCCCCTTGTATTGATGGACCGTGTTTTTCTTCTCCATTCATCCATTAGTGGACACATGTAATATCTACATTCATTTCTCCTGTCATAATATTTGTGGAATAACATCAGAAAGTCCTATGAATCAAAAGTCATTTGCCATTAACTTTTTTCTTAAACTTTTTGTTGTGGAAAACATCAAGGCTAAGAAAAGGGAAAAATACATGTCAGCTTCACTTGTGTTCAGGAATTAATGCTTTACGGATTCACTTTATTCCCTGTGTGTGTGCTATGCGTGTGCATGTGCCTGTTTGCATACCTATGCTGTGCATGTGCATAGGTACGTGCACTTGCACACATTAGTGTGTGCATGGGCATATGCGTGCATGTGTGTTCACATGCTAGTGTGTGAATATATTTGTGCCGTGCACGTGCATATGTTTGTGTGTGTGCTGTGCCTGCCTGTGCGCACACCTGTGTGTTTGCTGGAACCACTTGCAAGTTGGTTGCAGACTGAATTGTGCCCCAGATATATCCGCACGCAGCTGCTCTAACAATCCTGCGTAGCCACGTAAAGGTCACAGATCTCAGGGATTTAAATGGATGGAGCAGGATATCCTGACACAGAGTTTGTCTTCCAATGACTGTCACTGTCTCAGTAACATCCTTCACACCTTCTTTAAGCCCCATTCAGGGTCCAGTTTAGACTCCCATTACATTCAGTCGCCTGCCCCAGGTCCCGTAAAGCAACAATGTCACCGTTGGAGAGCCCGGCCAAGGCTGGGGGTGCCCCTCCTGTTGGCCTGGCCTCCAGGCCCTGCCCTTGGCTCCTGTGTTCCCATCTCTCAGCCAGGCCCCGACTTGGATGGGGCCGCCACCTCTTTCCACACAGGGTCCCATCGCCCAGTCAAGGGGGTTCATTCTCCCCAAACACAGCATCAGGAGTGGGGTGGGGGGGGTGACAGTCCCCACTGGGTCTCCTTCATGTGAGACACTGTGCTGTTGAAAGAGCAGGCACCCTGCCCTCGGGGGTGGGGGGCTGGGGGGTGACATGCGGCCCACGATGGGCAGGCGGGTCTCCGGGTGGGGCGAGCCAGTGTGCAAGGAGTTCCGCGGTGGGTTCTCCTCTCCAACGGCTTCTGTGCCCCTACCTCTCCCCGTGCCTCCCCTCGAAGACAGCGCGGTGCCCGGGACGGGAGCCATGGGAGCCGTCAGCCACCGCCCCCTCTACACACACGCACACGCACACGCACACGCACACGCACACGCTGCAGGGAAGCAGGACCTGAGTGCAGGGCTCTCAGCGGCCCTGAGCGCCCCGCCCGGAATCGGCCAGCCGAATGGACAGACTGGATCTCCCGGCCCGGACCATGCAGGACTCTCCTGCCTGGGCTTCCAGTGTGGCCGCCTCCTTCTGGAAGCCTGGGAGGCTGGAATCAGGCCACTTCTTGTCTGTCCTGGCAGCAGACTGGGCTGCACTCTAAGAAGTTCGTGGCTCGCCCGTGGATCCTGACCATCAGGTGGCCAGAGAAATTGGGAACATTTCTGTTTTGCCTGTTGAAATGTTTAATGCCAAAGATTTTGTTCAGTTTCCTGATGTGGGTGTCCAAAGATGAGAGACCCATGTGTGTGATCTGTACCTCCTATGAGATCAGCCCTAAGCTAGTTTAAACATGATCAAGTTGTGTCTACATGGTAGATTTAGACCTCTGCATGTCCTGTCTACTGATTATGTTTAGAGCTGACCATGTGTTGTCTATAATAAGAAGATTTAGACCTGACCATGTTCTGTGTACGCTAGGACTATGGGGACCTGGGTAGAGACCCGGCCTGGCCTCAGTACTGGGAAGCTCCGTGCCTGCATCTGAATGTCAGGGCTTAGATGTCTGGGGTCTGGAGCTGAGGTGGGCTTGTCTACGTAACAGCCTCTCTTCTGAGTGTGGTGACCTGGTCCTCCCAAGGGTCAGTGCTATGGTCGGGGCCTTAGTCTTAATCCCTGCAGGGTTCACCTTCCCTGGGGCTCATGGAGAATCCTCAGGAGGACTACCTGGCAATAATTCCAATTTACCAGCACGTGCATGGTGCATAGGGAAGCAGGTTTAGCTGGTGAATTGATTGCAGGGCACGCAGATCGGGCAAAAGGCCGATGGGTGACAGCTGAGGCTGCTGCTGAGCTCTCCCTCCAGTCTACCGTCCCTACTCAGCAGAGTCCAGAGCTGCCCCTCGGCTTTCAGCCCTGCTGTCCTGTGAGTTTTCTCAACATGTAAGCGAGACGAGAAAGGACTGAGCACGCCAGCACCAGGGTCGTGTGTTCAACTCTAGTATGAAAGCTTTAAAAACAGTTAAAATCACACAGAACCAAAGTGAGAAGAGGAGGACTCCTCTGGGACAAGTGTGGGGAAAGGAGACCCACCTGACACTTTTTCCCATCCCAGGAGGTCCCAGGGACCCAGCTTGTTTCCACATTGGGGGAGCCCCCTGCAGAGCCATGGTGTCCTGACCAAGGGGACGTGTGACCCCAGGTGCAGGGTCTGGGGAGGTGAGGTCACCCTGGGACTGTGGACATGTGACCCAGGTGGAGGGGTCTGGGGAGGTGGGTCACCCTGGTGAGTGTGGATGTGTGGCCGCAGGTATAGGGTGCGGGGACTGTGTGGGTCTCACCATACCTGCATGGGTCAGGATCACATGTATGGGGAGACCGCATATGCGCTCTTTGCCTGCAGTGTGTCCTGTCCCCTTTGAGATTTCCAACCTCTGCATTAAGGGTGTTGTCCTGATTAACCTGTGGTTCCTTTTCTTCTCTTCATCTTGTCACAATCATATGAGGTCAGGCATGTTTGAGTGGGTTGATGCTCTGTGTTCCGGTGAGTGACAACACTTGGTGGTATCATATTAATACTATAGCATATCATATGTCTAATCTATGGGGGTCACCACTGCCTGGGTCCCCCTGGACAGAGGTCAGGTGAGCACAGACTAGCCCCCCACCCCAAGAATGGTCTCCCACGTGCTCTGTGAGGGTACCGTGATGGCCCCTAAGGTAGGGGACTGTGTCTGGGCCTCCGACATTTGTGATGAGGGGGAGTCGAAATGGAATCTCAATTAACAAGACATTATTTTAAGAATTTATTTTAAGTGAAATAAAACACACGTCACATACCCTTTACCATCATCACCATTTTAAGTGCACGTTTCTGAGGCCTCAGATATATTCACTTTCTCGTGGAGCCATCACCACCATCCCTAGAACTTTTCATCTTGCAAAACCAAAATTCCACAACCATGAAAGTCTCATTCCCCATTCCCTCCCACTGCCCCTGGCACCGATATCCACTTCAGTCCCTGAGTTGTCGACTCCAGGGCACCCACTGGAGTGGAATCCTGCAGTGTTTGCTGACGGGTCATTTTGGAAGAGCTGACTTTCAGTCTGAAGCTCTGCCTGTTTGCATCTGACGAATCTGCATTTAAGGAGAGGGTGTATGAGGAAGGGGGTGTATGCGGGACAAAGGTGTCCGGGGTGCAGGTGAGCCAGGACCTGACCAGCTGCCTTTTGGGTCCCCTGGTCCCATCTCTTGGTCTGTGCCTCATCTGCATCATCACTGTCCCCGCTGGCACCGCTGGGGTGTTGTTGTCTGAGTGAGAGTCCCCTGGTGCCCCTGCTCTCCTCCCCTCCTCCTGCTGGTTGGGGAGGGAACTGCTTGCTGTGTGGTCTCTCCTCCTGAGGCATGAAGGACCCTGTAGCATGGACCTGCAGAGTGTGGGGTGTGGTCCCAAGAGCATGGGGCCCACATAGGACACGACATCGGGGCGCGACAAGTGCTAGGGCTGCCTCATCACTGACAGGGAATGTTGCCCAGATCCTGCTCGAGAGGGCGTGGTGGGTGGCCTGGGACCCTAGCGGCCCCATTCCTATACTGGAGCTTGGAGAGTGCATCCCCATGGGCTCCAGATTCACCCCATATCTCAGCCATATCCCTCTGTCCTGTCTTTGAACTCAGGAAAACGAGCTCTCTTGTCCACAACATAGGCCTGGTCCTGTTGATATTAGGATTCTTTAAGTTAGGCGTCCCGGGATAGCAGCTCTTTTTAGGCCTGAGAAGGAACAACTCCGGAGTGTACAACAATTTCAGATGAAACTAATATTCAATGACTATCCCTAACTACTCGGTTGTTGACTTCTATTAGTCATTATTCTCCTGGTTTTAGCTCTGATGTGGGGATTACAGAGGAGTCAACATTTAAATCTTCATAATCTGTGTATTTGTAGCTTCAGTATCATTACTGACCCATAGTTTTTTATGGTTTGGGAAGAGTTATTGATTTCACGTATCATGTAAAGGATTCACAATGATGATAGGGCAATTAAGATTACAATAATAGCTAGTAAATTGTTCACATTTTCTCTACCTGTGCATCTACTGTATGCATATGAGTTTAGATGTCAATATTAGTGAAATGATATAGAGGACTAGAGAACTTATTTTAAAAATCACTATTAATGTGTGATGAAGAAAATGTAAAAGTTCTTCCATAATCGGTGATGTTGTATCTTGAGAGCCTAGATGAAATTGATATGCCTTAGTGATATACAGGATTTTAGCCTATCATTTAACTTTGACAAAGCTACATCACTTTTTACTTTTATCTCATTTATTGAGGAAGACATAATTGTTATGGTGTTGGCTTGAAACTGGTTGAAAAGGACTTGAGTCCTTCCTTATTCTACATTTCCATAGGGAGGATCTTGAAACATAGGATATGGTGGAGGACATCCGTGTAACCATTCTAGGTTAGGAGTAGCAATTTCCACTGCTAAGACTTCTTGTTTAGACACAAATGCTTTTCAAAGTATGAAGATTATTAGCATTACTGCTGCTACTGAGATGAATGAGCCTAAAGACAAAATATTTCATGTTGTGTGTGCCTCAGGGTACTCAGACTAACGTAGTGACATCCCTGAGAGGCCACGAAAGTGCTGCAGGGAGTCATATTTACTACTACAAATATACTTGTGAAGTGAATTTTTGCTCATGCTGAGTTAACTGTATAACCTGAGAATAGTGGGAATCAGTGTAGGAAGCCTCCTATAATAGTGAAGACTGCTCCCATGGACATTAGGTCATGGAAGTGTGCTACTACATAGTATGTATCCTGGAGGACAATGTCTGGGGATGAGATGGCTAAGATGATTCCTGTCAAACCACCTACTGTAAAAAGAAAAAAACTAAAGCCTAAAACTCATAATATATTGGGAGGTCATATAGTATTACCTCCGTGAACAGTTGCTAACCAGGGACTTCCCTGGTGACGCAGTGGTTAAGAATTCGCCTGTCAATGCAGGGGACACGGGTTCGAGCCCTTGTCTGGGAAGATTCCACATGCCGCGGAGCAAAAAGCCCGTGTGCCACAACTACTGAGCCTGCCCTCTAGAGCCCGCAAGCCACAACTACTGAAGCCCACGCGCCTAGAGGCCGTGCTCTGCAACAAGAGAAGCCACTGCAATGAAAGGGCCGCACACCGCAACGAAGAGTAGCTGCCGCTCACCGCAACCAGAGAAAGCCCATGCGCAGCAACCAAGACCCAACTCAGCCACAAAAAAACAAAAAAAAGAAAAGAAAAAGAAAAATTAAATAAAGAGTTGCTAATCAGCTAGATACTTTTACTCCTGTAGGGATAGAAGTAATTACGGTAGCTGATGCAAAGTATGCTCCTGAGTCCACAGCTATCCCTATGGTAAACATATGATGGGCCCACAAGAGAACTCCTAAAAAACCAGTGGACATGACTCATACTATTCCCAGATAGCTGAAAGGCAATTTTTGTCCTAAATAGTATGTAATGATATGTGAGTTTATAACAAACCCTGTTAGGCCATGAATACAGACTTCAGGGTGAGCAAAGTATCAACATAGGTGTTGGTATAGGATTCGGTCTCCTCCTGCAGGGTCAAAGAAAGTAGTGTTTAGATTTCTATCTCTTAACAGCATGGCAATTCTGGCTGCTTGGACTGAGATTGGTAATTATAGTAATATGGCTATAGTTGGGGAAGATTAAACAAATAATGGTGTTTGGTATTGGGATATGACTGCTGGTTTTGTATTAAAGACTATAGTAATAAAAGTAATAATACCAAGAATTGAGGAGACACCTGCTAAATGGAAGGAGAAAACAGTTAGGTCGACAGAGGCTCCTGCATGGGCCAGATTGCAGGCTAGAGCTGAATACACGGTTCCACTGGTACCAGAACCAGCTTCTACTATTGGTGATATGAGTAGGAGTAAGAATGATGGGGGAAGTAGTCAAAAGTTTATATGATTTATTGGGGGAAATGCTACTTCAGGTGTCTGAGTTATTAGTGGCCCAAGTCAGTTTTCAAAGCCTGCAATCATAACGGGTACAGCTATAAAGAAAATTATTACAAGTGCAGGGACTGTTATGACTACCTTACAGATTTGGGCATCTCCAAGTAGCGGTCCAGGTCAGCATAGCTCAGCCTCGATTGATATAATTAAGGTGCTGCCTGCTACTGCAGCTCAAGCACCAAATAGTAAATATAAAATGCCGATATCTTTGTGATTTGTTGAAAATAATCAGCAGTGTATGAACAGAGGTAAAATGACTGAGTTAGCATTAGACTGTAAATCTAAAGACAGAGATTGAGCCCTCTTTCTGGCAAACCCTGTGGTGAATCAACAAATTGAATTGTAACTTCAGAGAAGCAGCTTCAATTCTGCCAGTGATTTTCCTGCTTTTTTTTTTTTTCTTTTTTTCTTTCTCAAATGAAGGAGAAGTAGACTGAAGCCAGTTGACTAGAGGATTTGCCTGTTAACTAAAGTTTCCTGGGGTTAAAACTCATCAATCTCGTAAAGATTTGGCTTAAATACAGTGTTTGCTTTACATTCAATTGATGTAGAATAAAGTCTTGCAATCCTTATTTTTAGGAATTAAGTAAATTTCACTTGTTTAGGATTTTGAAAGCTCTTGGCCTGAACTAACCTAAATTCCTAGTCCAGCACCGATAGAATGGGTGTTGTGTGTAGTAATCGTGTGGGTATTATGATTGGTAATGATAGGAAGGTTATTTCTTTGTACGTTCAAATTGTTTTGTGTTTGTGTTGTTTAATGAAGGGAATATAGTTAGTGATGTGGAGTATGTTAGCTGCAAGTAGAAATATATGCTGAGGGCTGCTATGATGGCTATTAGTGTTGGTAGAATGATGTTGTCGTTTTTGTTATCTCTTGGATAATTATTCATTTGGGTAGAAACCCTGATAGTGATGGGCGATGTCCTAATGACACTATAATGGTGAGGAAAATGATTGTGATGGGAGGTGTTTTACCTCATGTGTGTGATAATGATACTCTTGTAGTACATGATCTGGGCATAAATAAGAAGAAGATAGTGTTGTTATGATATAAATTAGTATGTTTAGGATCGTTATAATCTGAATATACATTATAATAGCTGTTATTCATCCTATATGGGCAATTGATGAGGAGGGTGTAATATTTTCCAGGTGAGTATGGCGAAGTCTGCCTCAGCCTCCAGCTATGATTTATAATATCACTATGATTAATAGTATATTTAGGTTGATGGATGGTGACATGTGGTATAAAACTGATAGGGGTGCAATTTTGTCATGTTGATAGCATCAGGTCTGCTGTTCATGGGATGCCTTGTGTGACTTCAGGCACTCAGAAGTGAAATGGGGAAAGTCCTACTTTTGTGACAAGGGCGATTGTCATGAGGGTGGATGCTGCTGGATTAAAGAATTTTGTTATTCATTGTGCTCTTTGACCAGAGTATATTAGATTAATGATAATAGCCATTATAAGTAGTATTGATGTGGTAGGACTGTTTTAGGAAATATTTGTTGGATGCTTCTGTAGCTTATGGGTTCATGTTTTTTATTAGAATGGGGATACCATTAACCAGTGTGAGCTGGTTATACAATTATTATTTCCTGAGAAAATGGTCAGTAGAATGATGGTAAAAACAATGAGAGTTTATTTGCACAGGAAGGATATACAAAAATATTTTGGGGGTATGGGCCTGAAGCTTACTTAGAGAACTTTACTATATAGCATGTGGTGTAATGTGGTAGGTAGCATGGAGAATGTAAAATTATTAGGAAGAATTCAATTCCAGGAATAAGAGCATTGAAACCTCTATGATTTACTCTATCAAAGTAACTCTTTTGTCAGACATATTTCTTAAATTTGTGGTGGGTTGCCTGGTATGATGACAAGTAGTGAAAACTCTCATATACATAGGGTTAATGTTAGTCGTAAAAAAAACTTTTTATAAGAGATGTATGCGTTGATCATATCAAAATTGTAGGTAGGAGGCTCAAATTCATAGAAAGGAGATTGTTAGATGTGTTTTAATGATGACTTGGGCTGTATATAATTCTGGCACCTAGGGATTGTCGAATGCTCCTAAAAATAGATTGCTGTGGAAATGTTTATTATAGGGAAATTGACATATTCTCTAGGAGGGACGGGGTGAATGGGCCTGCTACATTTTCTACATTGAAGACATATACAGGTTTTGATGCTACTTCTGTTAAATCAAGTGGGGCTTCATTGGATTTCTGCTACTGCGGAGATAATCAAATTCTGGGTAGCGGTCAGGAGAAAATTAGTCATAGGTGTTCTTGAGTAATAATTACTGTTGAAAGTGTAAATGATCCATTTATCAGTAAGACTGAGAAGAGAATAACTGCTACATTACTTCATATGAGATGATTGTCTGTGCTATTGTTCCTAGAGCTCCAGTGAGTGAGTATTTTGAATGGGAAGTTTATCCAGACCTGAGGATGGAATAAATGGCTCGGTGTGATATGGCTAATAGAAATAATATGCCTACATTTATACTAATTAGTGGATAAGATATGGGAAGAGGAATTCATGTTGTGAGAGCCAGGGTTAAGGCTAGCATTGGGGCAATAATATATAAATTGATGATGTTGATGGACATAGTGGTTCTTTAATAAGTAATTTGAAAGCCTCAGCAATGGGTTGTAATCATCCATGGGGGCTGATGATTTTTGGCCCTTTCTGGATTTGTATATGGCCTAGGATTTTCCATTTAGTTAATATGAGGTATGCTATGGTGAATTCAATTGGGTAATTTGTGAAAGAATGTTGATTATAAACACATTCTTAGGAAGAGGACTTGAACCAGTGCAGAAAAAGTTTCAGTTTTACATAATTACCGGGCTCTGCCAGCGTAACGAACCCTGTTCTACAGTAGGGTATGTATAAATTAATTGAATGTAGATTATATCATCATTTAGTTTGAAGACATTTTGTAAAGTAAGCCGTATTGCCCTTGTCCTTTCTTTCATACTGGAAGAAATCTGCAATAGACAGAAACCAACCAGGATGACTCCAGTCTGAACTCAGATCACGTGAGACTTTAATCGTTGAACAAACAGACAATTAATAGCAGTTATACCATTGAAATGTCGTGATCCAGCATCAAGGTCATAAACCATATTGCCCATATGAACTCCAGAATACAATTACACTGTTATCCCTAGCAAAACTTGTTCCATTGATCAGTGTTTTAGAAGAACACGTGATAAAGCATTTTGACTAGCTGGCCTAAATTTTAATCACTCAGAAGTGGTTTTATTCTCCAAAAAATAAATGGCGCACGGGCTCAAGACACACCGGCTTCAGTAGTTGTGGCGTGCAGACTCAGTAGTTGTGGCCCACTGGCTTAGTTGTTCCGTGGCACGTGAGATCTTCCCAGGCCGGGGATCGAACCGGGTCCCCTGCATTGGCAGGCGAATTCTTAATCGCTGCATCACCAGGGAAGTCCCCTTTTAATAAGTCCCCTTTTAAAGGGAGAATCGCAGTCTCCCTTTTAATATACCTTAAGCCCAAAGAATCCATGGAAAATGGTTACAGAAAATAAGACAATAAAATATTGTAAGGACTGTAACAGAAGCATATAGTACACAGTTCATATAGACACATCCCAAGCAGTTACAAAGTATATTAAAAGGGAGGCTGCAATTTTAAAAGAATAAGAAAAATTATACCCACAAACTCCCAATCTTTCCTGAAACGTTGCAATCTGAAACCCTATTGTAGGAAGCAGAAGATTTCAGGAGACATTCTACAAATGAAGGACTCCAAACCCTGTGGTTGGATAAGGAATTCTGGAAGGAAGGTATCCTCACCCAAGGAGAGCAGGTTCCTATACTTCTCTAACATCACATCCCTGTACAATTCCCATTGATCTTGGTCCAGGCATTCTCACTCCTCTTGAGAGAAATCTATGGCCACATCCTGGAATGTCAGCAGTCCCTGAAATTAAAAGTACACATGCCATGTGGCCACGGGAAGAGTTCATAATGTGACCCAAGAAGAAAACAGCAAGTTAAGAGAACTGCTTTTAATTTAGAAGAGTGTCTTCAATTATCCACTAATATATATATATATATATATATTTTTTTTTTTTACAAAGTAACTTTCTCTACCTTATTTCTAACTACAAGAAAAGGGTATGGCATGTGATCCACAAAACCAGTATAGAGACTATACTTGTCTGGAAAAGAAATGATAAAATGATGGTTTCAACACAGGCATATGCATTTTTGAGTGTTTTATTATGTCAAACTGGATAAAATGTGTGTATTTCTCATACAGAAAAGACCTGTCGAGGTAGAAATGTACCTTTCAACTATTCATGGATACACAAGTACACTGGGGAGATTGTAAAAGTGCAGATTGTGATTCAGTAGGTCCGGTGGGCCTGAATTCTATTTTTTTAACAAGCTCATGGTTAACTAGTGATGCCACAGTCTCTGATTCATTAACCACAACTGTGAATATCAGAGACATAATTAGAAAGGTAAAAATTCATATTTAATTTTGAACTTAAAGTGTTTTATGGATTTTACACCTTTAATAGAATAGTGAGCACAGCAGCAACAATCATTTGTGAATATTTACTATAGACTGTGTATCTTTCTAACTTTTTCGTGTAGGATTCCAGGAAAAAGGCCTGGGCTGCGGCCACAGTGGGCGTGGCCCCCAGGCCGGGCCGCCCCTCCAGGACCCCCGACGGGGCCCTGCGCTCCTGGCGGCTCCCTCCCCCGCCGCCCCGCTCCCTCCCGGAAGGCCTCGGGGCAGAGCGGTCCCACCCACTGCGCGCTGAACAGAGCCCGCGTTTCCTCAGAGCTGGAACTCCCGGCTCGGGCGGGGTCTCTTCCCTCCGCCTTCACGGAACTGCCCCAGAGCCCGAGGGGAGGGCGACCTCACTGAGGCTGCCGGCTCTGGAGGTGCCCCGGCGGCCGAAGCTGTGACAGTCGCGGGGACGGCGGGCCGGGTAAGTGGGCGCCGACCCTCCGCCTGGTCCGGTGCCCGGGCGGCAGCACAAGACCAGCTTCTGAGGGGCAGGGGTTCGCTGCCACCCGCCGCTGCTGTGCAGAAAGAGCGGCCTCCAGCCTCTGGTCCCCGGGAACTTCGGTCCCTCCTCTCGCCCCTGCCCTCGGCCTGGCTCGCGAGGCCTGGTGGGCGTGGGGAGGGGGTCGGCCTGAGCGTCCTGAGGGGAAACGGGGCAAGGGAGGCGCAGGGTGTGGCTGCAGCGTCAGCGCCCCTCCTCCCGACTGCGGGGAAAGCGGCTGAAAACTCCTCCCGAGGCGCGCAGGCCCCTTATTCAGCCGAGTCCCTCTGCGCTCCTTCCTCCCTGAGCTAAAGTACCGGGGGGAGGGGACAGGGCAGGGGACTGGTAATGGGGAACATCAAAAGGTGATTGTTAACTAAGGAAAACCAGCTCTCCCAAGGTGAGGAATGCGGCGCTTTTCTTTGCATGGGCTCACTGAAATCCTTCCTTTGATATGCACCTCAGCTCTCTGGGGCCTGCATTCCGTATTTGCATATCCTGAGTGCCTCAGGGCCCGCCGGCTCACATTGGAGGGCTGCAAGTGCTGAAGACTGTGACATCCTTTGTTTACTGATAGGGCAAGAAATATTCCATTTCCCACCGGCTTGAGGGGCAGACAGTGAAAAAAAGTCAGAGAATCTCACTCGGCATGTACTTTGGTTCACATATAGACAATATTTATACTTAACTGTGCTAATAGAGGTTCTCAAGTCCAATCAACTTGTACTACTGCCCTCTATGTATCAATTTCATCAATATCATAAGATAAATGCTTATAGAATTGACTTATTCCATTTAAATAGGATAATGATTTTTAAAGGAAACATAAGAGAAATATAACAACAAAACCTTTACCACTAAAAGCTGGGTCTGGAACAACCTGAATAAATGTTCCATTGTTAAAATATTGAAAGATGTAGTCAATAGAAATATCAACAAAAATGACAAATAATAAGGGTAGCAGAATGTTGAAATGTCCTATCTTTATCATTAAAGTGGCAGAAAATCATTTATTAGTAGACACTGGGGGCAGAAGATGTCTGATTTTATACCTTTGTCATATTTGTGCAGTTGTTTCAACAAGTAACTTAAAGACAAAATGGAAAAACAAGGAGGTTTGTGCCTGAGATCATGTTGATGTGAAACCAGGGATGGCCACCTTGTGCCAGGTGAGTTAAGTTTACCTGGCAGGTAGACCGCAGAGCTCCTGGGAAGCAAGGGTTGGAATTTTTCTGCTGGGTGCCCCTTAGGTTCTGTGACTTGACTGACTGACTGTGAGTCATGTTTCGGGAAAGACCTGATCACAGGAAAAGGGTGGGAATAGAGTGCTTTGGGGAGCAGCTAACAACATTCATCACAGCTCACGGCCTGAATGAATTTTAAAGAAACAGGAAAACAAATGCTTCTTATGGAATCAGAGAATGTGAGGGCTGGACAATCCCAGAAAATGAGGAACAGCCATCCCATTTTCCAGATGACAAAACAGAGGTCCAGCAAGGTGAAATCCCTCACCCAAGTTGCACCCGTCTCTCCTCCCCACTACGTGGTTCATGAAAGCAGGACTCTTCCTGTCTTGATCACTGCTGAACCCCAAAATGGGCCAGCCATCTAGCAGCTGCTCCAAAAATTTGGGTTGACTGTAGGAACAATGCTATTTCTTTCTTTCTCACTCTTATTCAGGATTGTGCCAAGAACTCCCCAGGTTGCAATGTAATTCGATAAATGTAAATATTAATTGAGTTTTGTTGTGATGAGGACTTAGGCTTTGAAGGTAACAGACTTGGTTCAGATCTTGGTTCTGCCACTCCATAGCTGTTTGGCTTTGGGAAAATTACTAAGCCTCTCTGAGATTATTTCCTCCTTTGTAAAGTGGGGATAAATCTATCTGAGCCAGCAGAGCACCTGCATGAGAGATGTGCACTAAATATTGGTCTTTCTCACTCTCCTACGCCATCTCTCTGTTCTTCCCAGAGAAGCTGTACAGAAGGATATAGTACTTTTTTAAAATAGTTAACTAATTAATTAATTAATGTGTTTTTGGCTGCGTTGGGTCTTCGTTGCTATGCGCAGGCTTTCTCTAGTTGCGGCAAGCGGGGGCTACTCTTTGTTGCGGTGCCCGGGCTTCTCATTGCGGTGGCTTCTCTTGCTAGCCTTAACCCCAATGCTAGCCTTAACCCTGGCTCTCACAACATGAATTCCTCTTCCCATATCTTATCCACTAATTAGTATAAATGTAGGCATATTATTTCTATTAGCCATATCACACCGAGCCATTTATTCCATCCTCAGATCTGGATGAACTTCGCATTCCAAATACTCACTCACTGGAGCTCTAGGAACAATAGCACAGACAATCATCTCATATGAAGTAATGTAGCAGTTATTCTCTTCTCAGTCTTACTGATAAATGGATCATTTACACTTTCAACAGTAATTATTACACAAGAACACCTATGACTAATTTTCTCCTGACCACTACCCAGAATTTGATTATCTCCGCAGTAGCAGAAATCCAATGAAGCCCCACTTGATTTAACAGAAGTAGCATCAAAACCTGTATATGTCTTCAATGTAGAAAATGTAGCAGGCCCATTCACCCCGTCCCTCCTAGAGAATATGTCAATTTCCCTATAATAAACATTTCCACAGCAATCTATTTTTAGGAGCATTCGACAATCCCTAGGTGCCAGAATTATATACAGCCCAAGTCATCATTAAAACACATCTAACAATCTCCTTTCTATGAATTTGAGCCTCCTACCTACAATTTTGATATGATCAACGCATACATCTCTTATAAAAAGTTTTTTTTTACGACTAACATTAACCCTATATATATGAGAGTTTTCACTACTTGTCATCATACCAGGCAACCCACCACAAATTTAAGAAATATGTCTGACAAAAGAGTTACTTTGATAGAGTAAATCATAGAGGTTTCAATGCTCTTATTCCTGGAATTGAATTCTTCCTAATAATTTTACATTCTCCATGCTACCTACCACATTACACCACATGCTATATAGTAAAGTTCTCTAAGTAAGCTTCAGGCCCATACCCCCAAAATATTTTTGTATATCCTTCCTGTGCAAATAAACTCTCATTGTTTTTACCATCATTCTACTGACCATTTTCTCAGGAAATATAATAATTGTATAACCAGCTCACACTGGTTAATGGTATCCCCATTCTAATAAAAAACATGAACCCATAAGCTACAGAAGCATCCAACAAATATTTCCTAAAACAGTCCACCACATCAATACTACTTATAATGGCTATTATCATTAATCTAATATACTCTGGTCAAAGAGCACAATGAATAACAAAATTCTTTAATCCAGCAGCATCCACCCTCATGACAATCGCCCTTGTCACAAAAGTAGGACTTTCCCCATTTCACTTCTGAGTGCCTGAAGTCACACAAGGCATCCCATGAACAGCAGACCTGATGCTATCAACATGACAAAATTGCACCCCTATCAGTTTTATACCACATGTCACCATCCATCAACCTAAATATACTATTAATCATAGTGATATTATAAATCATAGCTGGAGGCTGAGGCAGACTTCGCCATACTCACCTGGAAAATATTACACCCTCCTCATCAATTGCCCATATAGGATGAATAACAGCTATTATAATGTATATTCAGATTATAACGATCCTAAACATACTAATTTATATCATAACAACACTATCTTCTTCTTATTTATGCCCAGATCATGTACTACAAGAGTATCATTATCACACACATGAGGTAAAACACCTCCCATCACAATCATTTTCCTCACCATTATAGTGTCATTAGGACATCGCCCATCACTATCAGGGTTTCTACCCAAATGAATAATTATCCAAGAGATAACAAAAACGACAACATCATTCTACCAACACTAATAGCCATCATAGCAGCCCTCAGCATATATTTCTACTTGCAGCTAACATACTCCACATCACTAACTATATTCCCTTCATTAAACAACACAAACACAAAACAATTTGAACGTACAAAGAAATAACCTTCCTATCATTACCAATCATAATACCCACACGATTACTACACACAACACCCATTCTATCGGTGCTGGACTAGGAATTTAGGTTAGTTCAGGCCAAGAGCTTTCAAAACCCTAAACAAGTGAAATTTACTTAATTCCTAAAAATAAGGATTGCAAGACTTTATTCTACATCAATTGAATGTAAAGCAAACACTGTATTTAAGCCAAATCTTTACGAGATTGATGAGTTTTAACCCCAGGAAACTTTAGTTAACAGGCAAATCCTCTAGTCAACTGGCTTCAGTCTACTTCTCCTTCATTTGAGAAAGAAAAAAAGAAAAAAAAAAAAGCAGGAAAATCACTGGCAGAATTGAAGCTGCTTCTCTGAAGTTACAATTCAATTTGTTGATTCACCACAGGGTTTGCCAGAAAGAGGGCTCAATCTCTGTCTTTAGATTTACAGTCTAATGCTAACTCAGTCATTTTACCTCTGTTCATACACTGCTGATTATTTTCAACAAATCACAAAGATATCGGCATTTTATATTTACTATTTGGTGCTTGAGCTGCAGTAGCAGGCAGCACCTTAATTATATCAATCGAGGCTGAGCTATGCTGACCTGGACCGCTACTTGGAGATGCCCAAATCTGTAAGGTAGTCATAACAGTCCCTGCACTTGTAATAATTTTCTTTATAGCTGTACCCGTTATGATTGCAGGCTTTGAAAACTGACTTGGGCCACTAATAACTCAGACACCTGAAGTAGCATTTCCCCCAATAAATCATATAAACTTTTGACTACTTCCCCCATCATTCTTACTCCTACTCATATCACCAATAGTAGAAGCTGGTTCTGGTACCAGTGGAACCGTGTATTCAGCTCTAGCCTGCAATCTGGCCCATGCAGGAGCCTCTGTCGACCTAACTGTTTTCTCCTTCCATTTAGCAGGTGTCTCCTCAATTCTTGGTATTATTACTTTTATTACTATAGTCTTTAATACAAAACCAGCAGTCATATCCCAATACCAAACACCATTATTTGTTTAATCTTCCCCAACTATAGCCATATTACTATAATTACCAATCTCAGTCCAAGCAGCCAGAATTGCCATGCTGTTAAGAGATAGAAATCTAAACACTACTTTCTTTGACCCTGCAGGAGGAGACCGAATCCTATACCAACACCTATGTTGATACTTTGCTCACCCTGAAGTCTGTATTCATGGCCTAACAGGATTTGTTATAAACTCACATATCATTACATACTATTTAGGACAAAAATTGCCTTTCAGCTATCTGGGAATAGTATGAGTCATGTCCACTGGTTTTTTAGGAGTTCTCTTGTGGGCCCATCATATGTTTACCATAGGGATAGCTGTGGACTCAGGAGCATACTTTGCATCAGCTACCGTAATTACTTCTATCCCTACAGGAGTAAAAGTATCTAGCTGATTAGCAACTCTTTATTTAATTTTTCTTTTTCTTTTCTTTTTTTTGTTTTTTTGTGGCTGAGTTGGGTCTTGGTTGCTGCGCATGGGCTTTCTCTGGTTGCGGTGAGCGGCAGCTACTCTTCGTTGCGGTGTGCGGCCCTTTCATTGCAGTGGCTTCTCTTGTTGCAGAGCACGGCCTCTAGGCGCGTGGGCTTCAGTAGTTGTGGCTTGCGGGCTCTAGAGGGCAGGCTCAGTAGTTGTGGCACACGGGCTTTTTGCTCCGCGGCATGTGGAATCTTCCCAGACAAGGGCTCGAACCCGTGTCCCCTGCATTGACAGGCGAATTCTTAACCACTGCGTCACCAGGGAAGTCCCTGGTTAGCAACTGTTCACGGAGGTAATACTATATGACCTCCCAATATATTATGAGTTTTAGGCTTTAGTTTTTTTCTTTTTACAGTAGGTGGTTTGACAGGAATCATCTTAGCCATCTCATCCCCAGACATTGTCCTCCAGGATACATACTATGTAGTAGCACACTTCCATGACCTAATGTCCATGGGAGCAGTCTTCACTATTATAGGAGGCTTCCTACACTGATTCCCACTATTCTCAGGTTATACAGTTAACTCAGCATGAGCAAAAATTCACTTCACAAGTATATTTGTAGTAGTAAATATGACTCCCTGCAGCACTTTCGTGGCCTCTCAGGGATGTCACTACGTTAGTCTGAGTACCCTGAGGCACACACAACATGAAATATTTTGTCTTTAGGCTCATTCATCTCAGTAGCAGCAGTAATGCTAATAATCTTCATACTTTGAAAAGCATTTGTGTCTAAACAAGAAGTCTTAGCAGTGGAAATTGCTACTCCTAACCTAGAATGGTTACACGGATGTCCTCCACCATATCCTATGTTTCAAGATCCTCCCTATGGAAATGTAGAATAAGGAAGGACTCAAGTCCTTTTCAACCAGTTTCAAGCCAACACCATAACAATTATGTCTTCCTCAATAAATGAGATAAAAGTAAAAAGTGATGTAGCTTTGTCAAAGTTAAATGATAGGCTAAAATCCTGTATATCACTAAGGCATATCAATTTCATCTAGGCTCTCAAGATACAACATCACCGATTATGGAAGAACTTTTACATTTTCTTCATCACACATTAATAGTGATTTTTAAAATAAGTTCTCTAGTCCTCTATATCATTTCACTAATATTGACATCTAAACTCATATGCATACAGTAGATGCACAGGTAGAGAAAATGTGAACAATTTACTAGCTATTATTGTAATCTTAATTGCCCTATCATCATTGTGAATCCTTTACATGATACGTGAAATCAATAACTCTTCCCAAACCATAAAAAACTATGGGTCAGTAATGATACTGAAGCTACAAATACACAGATTATGAAGATTTAAATGTTGACTCCTCTGTAATCCCCACATCAGAGCTAAAACCAGGAGAATAATGACTAATAGAAGTCAACAACCGAGTAGTTAGGGATAGTCATTGAATATTAGTTTCATCTGAAATTGTTGTACACTCCGGAGTTGTTCCTTCTCAGGCCTAAAAAGAGCTGCTATCCCAGGACGCCTAACTTAAAGAATCCTAATATCAACAGGACCAGGCCTATGTTGTGGACAAGAGAGCTCGTTTTCCTGAGTTCAAAGACAGGACAGAGGGATATGGCTGAGATATGGGGTGAATCTGGAGCCCATGGGGATGCACTCTCCAAGCTCCAGTATAGGAATGGGGCCGCTAGGGTCCCAGGCCACCCACCACGCCCTCTCGAGCAGGATCTGGGCAACATTCCCTGTCAGTGATGAGGCAGCCCTAGCACTTGTCGCGCCCCGATGTCGTGTCCTATGTGGGCCCCATGCTCTTGGGACCACACCCCACACTCTGCAGGTCCATGCTACAGGGTCCTTCATGCCTCAGGAGGAGAGACCACACAGCAAGCAGTTCCCTCCCCAACCAGCAGGAGGAGGGGAGGAGAGCAGGGGCACCAGGGGACTCTCACTCAGACAACAACACCCCAGCGGTGCCAGCGGGGACAGTGATGATGCAGATGAGGCACAGACCAAGAGATGGGACCAGGGGACCCAAAAGGCAGCTGGTCAGGTCCTGGCTCACCTGCACCCCGGACACCTTTGTCCCGCATACACCCCCTTCCTCATACACCCTCTCCTTAAATGCAGATTCGTCAGATGCAAACAGGCAGAGCTTCAGACTGAAAGTCAGCTCTTCCAAAATGACCCGTCAGCAAACACTGCAGGATTCCACTCCAGTGGGTGCCCTGGAGTCGACAACTCAGGGACTGAAGTGGATATCGGTGCCAGGGGCAGTGGGAGGGAATGGGGAATGAGACTTTCATGGTTGTGGAATTTTGGTTTTGCAAGATGAAAAGTTCTAGGGATGGTGGTGATGGCTCCACGAGAAAGTGAATATATCTGAGGCCTCAGAAACGTGCACTTAAAATGGTGATGATGGTAAAGGGTATGTGACGTGTGTTTTATTTCACTTAAAATAAATTCTTAAAATAATGTCTTGTTAATTGAGATTCCATTTCGACTCCCCCTCATCACAAATGTCGGAGGCCCAGACACAGTCCCCTACCTTAGGGGCCATCACGGTACCCTCACAGAGCACGTGGGAGACCATTCTTGGGGTGGGGGGCTAGTCTGTGCTCACCTGACCTCTGTCCAGGGGGACCCAGGCAGTGGTGACCCCCATAGATTAGACATATGATATGCTATAGTATTAATATGATACCACCAAGTGTTGTCACTCACCGGAACACAGAGCATCAACCCACTCAAACATGCCTGACCTCATATGATTGTGACAAGATGAAGAGAAGAAAAGGAACCACAGGTTAATCAGGACAACACCCTTAATGCAGAGGTTGGAAATCTCAAAGGGGACAGGACACACTGCAGGCAAAGAGCGCATATGCGGTCTCCCCATACATGTGATCCTGACCCATGCAGGTATGGTGAGACCCACACAGTCCCCGCACCCTATACCTGCGGCCACACATCCACACTCACCAGGGTGACCCACCTCCCCAGACCCCTCCACCTGGGTCACATGTCCACAGTCCCAGGGTGACCTCACCTCCCCAGACCCTGCACCTGGGGTCACACGTCCCCTTGGTCAGGACACCATGGCTCTGCAGGGGGCTCCCCCAATGTGGAAACAAGCTGGGTCCCTGGGACCTCCTGGGATGGGAAAAAGTGTCAGGTGGGTCTCCTTTCCCCACACTTGTCCCAGAGGAGTCCTCCTCTTCTCACTTTGGTTCTGTGTGATTTTAACTGTTTTTAAAGCTTTCATACTAGAGTTGAACACACGACCCTGGTGCTGGCGTGCTCAGTCCTTTCTCGTCTCGCTTACATGTTGAGAAAACTCACAGGACAGCAGGGCTGAAAGCCGAGGGGCAGCTCTGGACTCTGCTGAGTAGGGACGGTAGACTGGAGGGAGAGCTCAGCAGCAGCCTCAGCTGTCACCCATCGGCCTTTTGCCCGATCTGCGTGCCCTGCAATCAATTCACCAGCTAAACCTGCTTCCCTATGCACCATGCACGTGCTGGTAAATTGGAATTATTGCCAGGTAGTCCTCCTGAGGATTCTCCATGAGCCCCAGGGAAGGTGAACCCTGCAGGGATTAAGACTAAGGCCCCGACCATAGCACTGACCCTTGGGAGGACCAGGTCACCACACTCAGAAGAGAGGCTGTTACGTAGACAAGCCCACCTCAGCTCCAGACCCCAGACATCTAAGCCCTGACATTCAGATGCAGGCACGGAGCTTCCCAGTACTGAGGCCAGGCCGGGTCTCTACCCAGGTCCCCATAGTCCTAGCGTACACAGAACATGGTCAGGTCTAAATCTTCTTATTATAGACAACACATGGTCAGCTCTAAACATAATCAGTAGACAGGACATGCAGAGGTCTAAATCTACCATGTAGACACAACTTGATCATGTTTAAACTAGCTTAGGGCTGATCTCATAGGAGGTACAGATCACACACATGGGTCTCTCATCTTTGGACACCCACATCAGGAAACTGAACAAAATCTTTGGCATTAAACATTTCAACAGGCAAAACAGAAATGTTCCCAATTTCTCTGGCCACCTGATGGTCAGGATCCACGGGCGAGCCACGAACTTCTTAGAGTGCAGCCCAGTCTGCTGCCAGGACAGACAAGAAGTGGCCTGATTCCAGCCTCCCAGGCTTCCAGAAGGAGGCGGCCACACTGGAAGCCCAGGCAGGAGAGTCCTGCATGGTCCGGGCCGGGAGATCCAGTCTGTCCATTCGGCTGGCCGATTCCGGGCGGGGCGCTCAGGGCCGCTGAGAGCCCTGCACTCAGGTCCTGCTTCCCTGCAGCGTGTGCGTGTGCGTGTGCGTGTGCGTGTGCGTGTGTGTAGAGGGGGCGGTGGCTGACGGCTCCCATGGCTCCCGTCCCGGGCACCGCGCTGTCTTCGAGGGGAGGCACGGGGAGAGGTAGGGGCACAGAAGCCGTTGGAGAGGAGAACCCACCGCGGAACTCCTTGCACACTGGCTCGCCCCACCCGGAGACCCGCCTGCCCATCGTGGGCCGCATGTCACCCCCCAGCCCCCCACCCCCGAGGGCAGGGTGCCTGCTCTTTCAACAGCACAGTGTCTCACATGAAGGAGACCCAGTGGGGACTGTCACCCCCCCCACCCCACTCCTGATGCTGTGTTTGGGGAGAATGAACCCCCTTGACTGGGCGATGGGACCCTGTGTGGAAAGAGGTGGCGGCCCCATCCAAGTCGGGGCCTGGCTGAGAGATGGGAACACAGGAGCCAAGGGCAGGGCCTGGAGGCCAGGCCAACAGGAGGGGCACCCCCAGCCTTGGCCGGGCTCTCCAACGGTGACATTGTTGCTTTACGGGACCTGGGGCAGGCGACTGAATGTAATGGGAGTCTAAACTGGACCCTGAATGGGGCTTAAAGAAGGTGTGAAGGATGTTACTGAGACAGTGACAGTCATTGGAAGACAAACTCTGTGTCAGGATATCCTGCTCCATCCATTTAAATCCCTGAGATCTGTGACCTTTACGTGGCTACGCAGGATTGTTAGAGCAGCTGCGTGCGGATATATCTGGGGCACAATTCAGTCTGCAACCAACTTGCAAGTGGTTCCAGCAAACACACAGGTGTGCGCACAGGCAGGCACAGCACACACACAAACATATGCACGTGCACGGCACAAATATATTCACACACTAGCATGTGAACACACATGCACGCATATGCCCATGCACACACTAATGTGTGCAAGTGCACGTACCTATGCACATGCACAGCATAGGTATGCAAACAGGCACATGCACACGCATAGCACACACACAGGGAATAAAGTGAATCCGTAAAGCATTAATTCCTGAACACAAGTGAAGCTGACATGTATTTTTCCCTTTTCTTAGCCTTGATGTTTTCCACAACAAAAAGTTTAAGAAAAAAGTTAATGGCAAATGACTTTTGATTCATAGGACTTTCTGATGTTATTCCACAAATATTATGACAGGAGAAATGAATGTAGATATTACATGTGTCCACTAATGGATGAATGGAGAAGAAAAACACGGTCCATCAATACAAGGGGATGCTATTCAGCCTAAAAAGGAAGGCAATTCTGACACAGGCTGCAGCAGGGATGAACCTTGAGGGCATTATGCTCAGTGATGTAAGCTAGACACAAAAAAACAAACAGTGCTTGATCCACTCATACAAGGCCCCTAGAGCAGTCGGAAACATAGAGACATAAAGTAGGATGTTGAGTGCCAGGGGCTGAGGGAGGGACAATGGGGAGTGAGTGTTTAATGGGGACTGTTTCAATTTTGCAAGATGAAAAAGTTCTGGAGGATGATGGTGGTCAGGTTTGCACAACAGTGTGAATTACTTCTTGACCCTGAAATGTGCACTTAAAAATGGTTAAGATAGTAAATTTTATGTTATGTATATCTGACCACAATTTTTAAAACTTTTAAAAAAACAACAGGAAATAGTCCATGAATACCACAAGATGCACAACTTCACTAACAACAGAGGGATTAAAGCCGTAAGAAAAATACTGTGCATACACCTACCAGAATGGCAGACATGAAAGACATAGTATCAAATATCAGCAGGATGTGGAGCAATGGAAAGCCTGGTACGCAACGGGGGGATGCAACCACTTCTGAAACAATCGGGCCTCAGATAGCGAAGTCCCTGCACAGAGACCCACAGTGCTCCTCCCAGGTGAACACAAACCCACCAGCCCTGCACCAGGACACACGGACATGGACTCGCAGCCACAGGAGCCAAACCTGAAAGAACCTGAAGGCCATCACAGGCGGATGCAGAAATGAACCATGCACGCTCCTATGAAGGAATATTCCACAGCAATGGAGTACATTTTGTTTACAGGTAGTAAAACTATAAAAATTATTTTTTTTAAAAAAACGATATTTACAAGATGAAAGAATCTATAATTCTGGCACCTAGGGATTGTCGAATGCTCCTAAAAATAGATTGCTGTGGAAATGTTTATTATAGGGAAATTGACATATTCTCTAGGAGGGACGGGGTGAATGGGCCTGCTACATTTTCTACATTGAAGACATATACAGGTTTTGATGCTACTTCTGTTAAATCAAGTGGGGCTTCATTGGATTTCTGCTACTGCGGAGATAATCAAATTCTGGGTAGCGGTCAGGAGAAAATTAGTCATAGGTGTTCTTGTGTAATAATTACTGTTGAAAGTGTAAATGATCCATTTATCAGTAAGACTGAGAAGAGAATAACTGCTACATTACTTCATATGAGATGATTGTCTGTGCTATTGTTCCTAGAGCTCCAGTGAGTGAGTATTTGGAATGCGAAGTTCATCCAGATCTGAGGATGGAATAAATGGCTCGGTGTGATATGGCTAATAGAAATAATATGCCTACATTTATACTAATTAGTGGATAAGATATGGGAAGAGGAATTCATGTTGTGAGAGCCAGGGTTAAGGCTAGCATTGGGGCAATAATATATAAATTGATGATGTTGATGGACATAGTGGTTCTTTAATAAGTAATTTGAAAGCCTCAGCAATGGGTTGTAATCATCCATGGGGGCTGATGATTTTGGGCCCTTTCTGGACTTGTATATAGCCTAGGATTTTCCATTTAGTTAATATGAGGAATGCTATGGTGAATTCAATTGGGTAATTTGTGAAAGAATGTTGATTATAAACACATTCTTAGGAAGAGGACTTGAACCAGTGCAGAAAAAGTTTCAGTTTTACATAATTACCGGGCTCTGCCAGCGTAACGAACCCTGTTCTACAGTAGGGTATGTATAAATTAATTGAATGTAGATTATAGCATCATTTAGTTTGAAGACATTTTGTAAAGTAAGCCGTATTGCCCTTGTCCTTTCTTTCATACTGGAAGAAATCTGCAATAGACAGAAACCAACCAGGATGACTCCAGTCTGAACTCAGATCACGTGAGACTTTAATCGTTGAACAAACAGACAATTAATAGCAGTTATACCATTGAAATGTCGTGATCCAGCATCAAGGTCATAAACCATATTGCCCATATGAACTCCAGAATACAATTACACTGTTATCCCTAGCAAAACTTGTTCCATTGATCAGTGTTTTAGAAGAACACGTGATAAAGCATTTTGACTAGCTGGCCTAAATTTTAATCACTCAGAAGTGGTTTTATTCTCCAAAAAATAAATGGCGCACGGGCTCAAGACACACCGGCTTCAGTAGTTGTGGCGTGCAGACTCAGTAGTTGTGGCCCACTGGCTTAGTTGTTCCGTGGCACGTGAGATCTTCCCAGGCCGGGGATCGAACCGGGTCCCCTGCATTGGCAGGCGAATTCTTAATCGCTGCATCACCAGGGAAGTCCCCTTTTAATAAGTCCCCTTTTAAAGGGAGAATCGCAGTCTCCCTTTTAATATACCTTAAGCCCAAAGAATCCATGGAAAATGGTTACAGAAAATAAGACAATAAAATATTGTAAGGACTGTAACAGAAGCATATAGTACACAGTTCATATAGACACATCCCAAGCAGTTACAAAGTATATTAAAAGGGAGGCTGCAATTTTAAAAGAATAAGAAAAATTATACCCACAAACTCCCAATCTTTCCTGAAACGTTGCAATCTGAAACCCTATTGTAGGAAGCAGAAGATTTCAGGAGACATTCTACAAATGAAGGACTCCAAACCCTGTGGTTGGATAAGGAATTCTGGAAGGAAGGTATCCTCACCCAAGGAGAGCAGGTTCCTATACTTCTCTAACATCACATCCCTGTACAATTCCCATTGATCTTGGTCCAGGCATTCTCACTCCTCTTGAGAGAAATCTATGGCCACATCCTGGAATGTCAGCAGTCCCTGAAATTAAAAGTACACATGCCATGTGGCCACGGGAAGAGTTCATAATGTGACCCAAGAAGAAAACAGCAAGTTAAGAGAACTGCTTTTAATTTAGAAGAGTGTCTTCAATTATCCACTAATATATATATATATATATATATATATATATATTTTTTTTTTACAAAGTAACTTTCTCTACCTTATTTCTAACTACAAGAAAAGGGTATGGCATGTGATCCACAAAACCAGTATAGAGACTATACTTGTCTGGAAAAGAAATGATAAAATGATGGTTTCAACACAGGCATATGCATTTTTGAGTGTTTTATTTATATCAAACTGGATAAAATGTGTGTATTTCTCATACAGAAAAGACCTGTCGTGGTAGAAATGTACCTTTCAACTATTCATGGGTACACAAGTACACTGGGGAGATTGTAAAAGTGCAGATTGTGATTCAGTTGGTCCGGTGGGCAGGAGTTCTATTTTTTTAAC
This sequence comes from Balaenoptera borealis, assembly GCF_965194805.1. NCBI lineage: Eukaryota > Metazoa > Chordata > Mammalia > Artiodactyla > Balaenopteridae > Balaenoptera > Balaenoptera borealis. The sequence continues at coordinate 1,969 of NW_028121742.1, read as the reverse complement.
AAGCTCATTTTTAACTAGTGATGCCACAGTCTCTGATTCATTAACCACAACTGTGAATATCAGAGACATAATTAGAAAGGTAAAAATTCATATTTAATTTTGAACTTAAAGTGTTTTATGGATTTTACACCTTTAATAGAATAGTGAGCAGAGCAGCAACAATCATTTGTGAATATTTACTATAGACTGTGTATCTTTCTAACTTTTTCGTGTAGGATTCCAGGAGAAAGGCCTGGGCTGCGGCCACAGTGGGCGTGGCCCCCAGGCCGGGCCGCCCCTCCAGGACCCCCGACGGGGCCCTGCGCTCCTGGCGGCTCCCTCCCCCGCCGCCCCGCTCCCTCCCGGAAGGCCTCGGGGCAGAGCGGTCCCACCCACTGCGCGCTGAACAGAGCCCGCGTTTCCTCAGAGCTGGAACTCCCGGCTCGGGCGGGGTCTCTTCCCTCCGCCTTCACGGAACTGCCCCAGAGCCCGAGGGGAGGGCGACCTCACTGAGGCTGCCGGCTCTGGAGGTGCCCCGGCGGCCGAAGCCGTGACAGTCGCGGGGACGGCGGGCCGGGTAAGTGGGCGCCGACCCTCCGCCTGGTCCAGTGCCCGGGCGGCAGCACAAGACCAGCTTCTGAGGGGCAGGGGTTCGCTGCCACCCGCCGCTGCTGTGCAGAAAGAGCGGCCTCCAGCGTCTGGTCCCCGGGAACTACGGTCCCTCCTCTCGCCCCTGCCCTCGGCCTGGCTCGCGAGGCCTGGTGGGCGTGGGGAGGGGGTCGGCCTGAGCGTCCTGAGTGGAAACGGGGCAAGGGAGGCGCAGGGTGTGGCTGCAGCGTCAGCGCCCCTCCTCCCGACTGCGGGGAAAGCGGCTGAAAACTCCTCCCGAGGCGCGCAGGCCCCTTATTCAGCCGAGTCCCTCTGCGCTCCTTCCTCCCTGAGCTAAAGTACCGGGGGGAGGGGACAGGGCAGGGGACTGGTAATGGGGAACATCAAAAGGTGATTGTTAACTAAGGAAAACCAGCTCTCCCAAGGTGAGGAATGCGGCGCTTTTCTTTGCATGGGCTCACTGAAATCCTTCCTTTGATATGCACCTCAGCTCTCTGGGGCCTGCATTCCGTATTTGCATATCCTGAGTGCCTCAGGGCCCGCCGGCTCACATTGGAGGGCTGCAAGTGCTGAAGACTGTGACATCCTTTGTTTACTGATAGGGCAAGAAATATTCCATTTCCCACCGGCTTGAGGGGCAGACAGTGAAAAAAAGTCAGAGAATCTCACTCGGCATGTACTTTGGTTTACATATAGATAATATTTATACTTAACTGTGCTAATAGAGGTTCTCAAGTCCAATCAACTTGTACTACTGCCCTCTATGTATCAATTTCATCAATATCATAAGATAAATGCCTATAGAATTGACTTAATCCATTTAAATAGGATAATGATTTTTAAAGGAAACATAATAGAAATATAACAACAAAACCTTTACCACTAAAGGCTGGGTCTGGAACAACCTAAATAAATGTTCCATTGTTAAAATATTGAAAGATGTAGTCAATAGAAATATCAACAAAAATGACAAATAATAAGGGTAGCAGAATGTTGAAATTTTCTATCTTTATCACTAAAGTGGCAGAAAATCATTTATTAGTAGGCACTGGGGGCAGAAGATGCCTGATTTTATATCTGTGTCATATTTGTGCAGTTGTTTCAACAAGTAACTTAAAGACAAAATGGAAAAACAAGGAGGTTTGTGCCTGAGATCATGTTGATGTGAAACCAGGGATGGCCACCTTGTGCCAGGTGAGTTAAGTTTACCTGGCAGGTAGACCGCAGAGCTCCTGGGAAGCAAGGGTTGGAATTTTTCTGCTGGGTGCCCCTTAGGTTCTGTGACTTGACTGACTGACTGTGAGTCATGTTTCGGGAAAGACCTGATCACAGGAAAAGGGTGGGAATAGAGTGCTTTGGGGAGCAGCTAACAACATTCATC